>NC_090255.1:28606602-28691602 GCF_037325665.1 Littorina saxatilis | reverse complement strand
CTCCGCCTGGCGTCTGGCATTATGGGGTTAGTGCTAGGACTGGTTGGTCCGGTGTCAGAATAATGTGACTGGGTGAGACATGAAGCCTGTGCTGCGACTTCTGTCTTGTGTGTGGCGCACGTTATATGTCAAAGCAGCACCGCCCTGATATGGCCCTTCGTGGTCGGCTGGGCGTTAAGCAAACAAACAAACAAGCATCAGCACAAAATCCAGTCTCTGTCGCACTTCCCCCATGTCTCTCTGTCATCCTTCCGTCCATCCATCCATCCAGCCAGCCAGCCAACCATCCATCCATCCATCCTATCCATCTCATGTCCCTCTGTCCTCCATCCATCTAATCATCCGTCTGTCTGTCCAACCATACATCCGTCATCCATCTATTCATCCCTCCATCTATCCCTTCACATGCCCTTTCACACGCAAATCTGCAAGCAGTTATATGCATAATCGTTGCATCCCTGATACATAGCATCACATTAACGTTTTCAAAAAACAAAACATTATTACTATTTTTTTAAGCAATCGACAAAAACAACAAAAATAGCATACACATAAAACAAGATCGTGCAATATCTCACATTCACTGTACCCACTCACTGCGTATTTTAAACGCGTTCATGATGAAGGTTGCAAGTCTAAGTAATATTGATCTGTTTGGTGTCGCTAGAAGTAGCGCCAGTTTAAAGCTTGATAGACGGTTGTAATATTTTGCAGGTATGTAGTACTCACGAATACCAGCATATTTTGGACATTTCAAAACAAAATGAATTTCATCTTCGGTCTCGTTTGCGCAGAATGGACACAAGTAATCTACAGCTGTTGACGACCGAATGTGTCGTAATCGATGCACTTTGAGTGGCGAGACACCAAGTCTTAACCTAATCAGGCAGTTTCATGCTTTGACGTGCTTCAGGTCATTTAAGTATGAAGACATAGATAAGGCTGACTTGAAAGTGCTATAGAAAAGGAATCGTTCTTTACTTTGTACGGTTTCTATCCACTCTTGCTTGTATAATGTGACTAGTCTGTTCTTGAATTCCGTTATGAACGCATTTTCATTTCCAACGCCTTGTTGAATCCAAACTTGGTCAAAGCCGTATTTGTATAGCACATAGCAAACTGATGACGCCCATGTTCTTTTATTTTGTTCGTGTAAATAAAGCAGCATTTTATAAGCTTTTTGTGGCAATCGATGACTAGGCATTTTCAGGATGCGCAACCAAAATCGTATGGACTTAACAAACGTGTTGACAAATAACGGGTGTCTGCCAGTTTCTCCATACACAAGTGTGTTTGGTGTTTTCATGCTTGTGTTCAGAAACCTCTTAAGGGCAAACAGATGCACCTTTTCAATAGGTGAATGGTCTGCATCAAGGCCCCAGACTTCTGCCGCATAATTGAGCATGGGCTGGATCTGGGAGTCGAATAGTTTATAGAATATGTTTGGTGATCTTTCTCCTAGAGTCCACAGTACCTTAAAAATACCAATCACACCCTTTCTTGCACGCAGCGCTAAATCGTTCAGCGTGTGAGAAAATGTCAACCTTGTAGAAAAGTAAATTCCTAAGTATTTATACATGTTCACAGTTTCCATTACGTTATTGCCATACATCCATATTTCAATAGCTGCAATGTGGCCTCCATTTCTGAAGATAACTATGTTAGATTTTTCTAAATTAACAGTCAAGCCAAGATTACAAGCAGTTTGATATAGCACGTTTATCTGGTAAGCAAGAAGGAGAGAGAGAGAGAGAGAGAGAGAGAGAGAGAGAGAGAGAGAGAGAGAGAGAGAGAGAGAGAGAGAGACAATGACAATGACAATGACAATGACAATTCTTTATTTTACGAGGGTAACAGAATAAGCATTGGTATACTTTTTTGCATCTGGCCCTCGCCCTAAAGAGGGACTAAATCTACTATAAAAACTACTTCTTGTCAATTTCACTGCCTTTGCCACGAGCGGTGGACTGACGATGCTACAAGTATACGGTCTTGCTGAAAAATTGCATTGCGTTCAGTTTCATTCTGTGAGTTCGACAGCTTGACTAAATGTTGTATTTTCGCTTTACGCGACTTGTTTTCGTCTTTTTTTTAGTCAGTATAAATTGGTCACAGATATGATTTAGAATATACTAGTCTCTGCTTTAAAAGTGCACTCTGACTTTATCTTGCAGAACCTTTTTGGGACCGACGATCGGAAGTCCAGTCATGCAGGAGTTTGGCTTTGAATGGTCAGCAAGTCTAAACGCTGCCTTCTGTCTCTTTGCAGTGAGTATGCTGAACACTTGTTTTCTCTGCCGTGCGTGCTCAGTGTATGTGGTGTATGCAGCTTGAACGTTGAACCTGGCTATCTTTAAAGGTTCTACACTGTATCTATATATCTATATATATATACGACTAGTGTCTGTGTGTCTGTGTATCTGTGTGTCTGTGTGTCTGTGCGCGATGCACGGCCAAAGTTCTCGATGGATCTGCTTCAAATTTGGTGGGCTTAATCAGGGAGACCCCGGACACAACCTCATCGATGAGATATTTCAACACGTGCTCTCAGCGCGCAGCGCTGAACCGATTTTGGTTCCACCTGAGCTACCCGGGCCCCCATACCGACACACCAAAGCCGCTAGACCACATCACAACGCCAAAGTTCTCGGTGGATCTTTTTCAAATTTGGACACCGTATTCAGCTACACCCCGGACACAATATCATCGATGAGATATTTCAACACGTGCTTTTAGCGCGCAGCGCTGAACCGATTTTGGTTTTTCTGTTCATTTCACCATTCCCAGTAACTCTTCCTTATCTTCTCCAGTGTTTTGCGTTTATCTCCCTTCCTTCGTGTGGCTTCAATCCATATTCCCGTTACTACGTTACTATTTTTAGAATGTCACTGCGCTGTCCAGAACGCTTCCCTTGCACCCGTAAGTTGATCTTACTGTCAAAGTGAAAAGGTCGAATCAATTTATAGCCACGCGAAAAATACACCGTCACCTATCTCTATATATTTATAGATATAGATATACGTATATATATATATATATATACGGCTTCTGTGTGTGTGTGTGTGTGTGTTTGTGTGTGTGTGTGGGCAACACCTGTGGATTGTAGAGTTCTGTTTGTGATGTGGTCTGGCGGCATTGGTGTGTGACTGAATATTCAGGCCTTCCTTCCAGAAGCCATAACAGTTATTCTCAATCCCGTTTGAGTGGACTTCGGCTTCAAATATGATTGTGGTGTTTTGGCACTCGGTTACATTTGGCCACGCTGTCTGTCTCTGTCTCGCGATTCACCCCGGCGAAGCCGGGTATTCCTCTAGTATAATATACTAGATGAATACCCGGCTTTGCCGGGTAGATCGCGAGACAGAGTATGCAGCGTGGCGGTTCGCCGGCTTAGAGCACGTGTTAAAAATTTTCATCGACCAGTTTGTGCCCGGGGTCCACCTGAATATGTCCACCAAATGTGATGCAGATTCGTCGAGAACTTTGGCAGTGCATCGCGAACAGACAGACACACAGATACAAGTTTCAAGTTTTTTATTGGTCTATAACCCATGGGGGCATTTTGAACAATAAATACAATCAATACATAATGATATATGCTAATATAGTAAATAAAAAAATAATAAAAATAAAAAATTATGAAAAGCTGTTACAAATTCTATTAATAAAGTCCAAAATATTCTTTAGCAATTTCTTTTTATTAGTAGCAAACAACTTTTTTAAATTTAAGTGCATTAGGTTTTTTCCAATAGTAAGGTGGTAACAACTCAGCTCTTTCTTCCTTGAAAAAATCACAGACAAATAAATAATGGAATTCATCAACTATGTCTTGTGATACACATTTGGTGCAAGTTCTTTCTGACCTCGGGATGTTAAGATAACGTTCTTTCTGTACAGGCAAATTGTTGTTTAATGTTCTAAACTTCATCATTGAAACACATTGCTGATATGGCAGGTGTGTGACATAGTCTTCACATGCAAAAATATCTTTAAACATTCGATAATTCCAAAACATATTTTTTGTTCCAATTTCTGTAAACCATCTATATATATATACGACTTGTGTCTGTCTGTGTATCTGTGTGTTTGTGTATTTGTGTATTCGCCATGCACGGCCAAAGTTCTCGATGGATCTGCTTCAAATTTGGTGGGCTTATTCAGAGAGACCCCGGACACAACCTCATCGATGAGATATTTCAACACGTGCTCTCAGCGCGCAGCGCTGAACCGATTTTGGTTCCACCTCAGCTATTTTGGTTCCACCTCAGCTACCCGGGCCCCCATACCGACACACCAAAGCCAAAGTTCTCGGTGGATCTTTTTCAAATTTGGACACCGTATTCAGCTACACCCCGGACACAATATCATCGATGAGATATTTCAACACGTGCTCTCAGCGCGCAGCGCTGAATCGATTTTGGTTTTTGTGTTCATTTCACCATTATAAGTAACTCTTCCTTATCTTCTCATATTCTCCAGGTTTTCAGCGTTTACCTCCCTTCCTTCGTAATGGTGCACTATAGTGTGAGTGGAGCGTCTTCGGATATTCCCGGCGTTCTGTTACTGTTACTATTTTTAGAAGGTCAACGCAGTATCCAGAACGTAAATTGGACCCGTAAATTATCCTCACTGTAAAAGTGCAAAGGTCGAATCAATTTATAGCCACGCGAAAAATACACTGTCATCTATCTCTCTATAGATACGGCTTCTCTGTGTTTTTGTGTGTGTGTGTGTGTGTGTGTGTGTGTGTGTGTGTGTGTCTCTATGTGAGCAACACCTGTGCATTGTTCAGTTCTGTTTGTGATGTGGTCTGGCGGCTTTTGTGTAAATTTATGTACTGGCCTTCCTTTTAGAAGCCATAACTTGCTCAGTCCTGTTTGAGTGGAGTTCGCCTCCAAAGGTGATTAACACGGTTACATTCGTCGACAAGGATGGGACTCGATATGGTCAGGAATGGCATTATGGCCACTGAATCATTTTCGTGCTGTTCCCATTCCACGAATCTGGGAGGGACCTAAGCTTGGCGGGTCCATTGTTCGGACCCGGCGAAGCCGGCGTGCGGCTCTAAGTACTTCTTCCCGGCGAAGCCGGCTACCCGGCGAAGCGGGTATTCATTCTAATTTATGGATATACTGGTCATACAAGCTTCTTCTTACTTTCTGTTTAAACCATGCGCTTGAGTATTGAACATTTTCTTGAAAAGTCCAAAGGTCAGAGAGACCAATTTCATTTAAGTTTTTTTCAATAAAACATAAATAATTAGATTCAATCATCTTGTTGATATACAATTTATAAGTAAAGCAATACACAATACTTGAAAATGTATTTTTATGAATAGGACTAATCAGTTTATACCAATAGCAAAGCATTATACATTTCATATTAACATCTAGTGGATATCCTCCAAGTTCACCAAATATCATAGCATTTGGAGTTGATTTTTTTTTTTTTAGTTTGAAAACGAATTGAAGTTTAGTAGCAAGTTCACAGGAACCAAAACCCCATACTTCACATCCGTATAGTAAAATTGGAGTAATCGTTTTATCGAACAGGTCAACTTGTATGTCCACAGGCAGTGACAATTGTCTACAAGTACGCAAAAGAACAAACATTGCCCTTGAGGCACGATCATGTAGATTCTTCTGTGCGACTGAAAATTTATTATTATAATTAATCTTAATGCCCAAGTACATTACATCAAACACTACTTCGATTAAATTGCCATTATACGTAAACAATGGTTTATTTCTGATTTTACCTCTGGAAAAAACTATAACTTTCGTTTTGTTTACATTAATATTTAGACTCCATTTTAAACAGTATTCGTGCATTTTGTTAAAAAATTCTTGCAGGTTTTGTTCAGACACACACAGACAGTAGTCGTACCTACCATCTACTGTAGAGCTTCTGGGTAGACGACATATCTGGTCTGCCTGTTTGGTGAGGGGTACTATTAGTGGCAATATTTTGAAGATGGGAGGGATACACACACTGTGACATTGTGACAATATACACAAACACACGAACACGCACACACACACACACACACACACGAACACACACACACGCACACACACATACACACACACACACACACACGCGCACAAAACACACGCACACACGAAAGCAAGCATGCACGCACGCACTAACACACCCACGCACGCACACACACAGACGCACGCACGCATGCATGCCATCATATATATGAACGCATGCCCGCAAACACACACACACACACACACACACACACACACACACACACACACCAATGCCCATGCATATAGGGATCCACACTGTGAACTCAATTGTGGGCGTCGGCAGAATTAATGCCCCCATATGCATCACATTTTCCACTTTACATTTGAAATGAAAGGTGCTATCTCCACTCAACCTAGCAAATATTGGAAACCAGCCGCTTACTTTCCAAATATAGAGCCTATGGCCATTATAGTAGCTTTCCTTTGGATCACTTTGCCAAAGATGTTTCGGTTACCTAAGCCTCGCTCACTTCGGTGATGACTGGTCCTAGATTTTCGATGTCGTTCTTCTACACTTGGCCAAAATATTATTGCGACAAATTACGCACTCAAAGTAAAGCGTTCATTCCGGTGTCATGTCATTCAAACTCTATATGCCAGTTAAGGCCGTTCACTTGAACTTCTACCGCAACACGGTGGCCTAGTGGTAAGGCGTCCGCCCAGTGAGCGGGAGGTCGTGGGTTCGAACCCCGGCCGGGTCACACCTAAGACTTTAAAATTGGCAATCTAGTGGCTGCTCCGCCTGGCGTCTGGCATTATGGGGTTAGTGCTAGGACTGGTTGGTCCGGTGTCAGAATAATGTGAATGGGTGAGACATGAAGCCTGTGCTGCGACTTCTGTCTTGTGTGTGGCGCACGTTATATGTCAAAGCAGCACCGCCCTGATATGGTCCTTCGTGGTCGGCTGGGCGTTAAGCAAACAAACAAACGTAAGCAATCCATCGAGTTTCTAATTCAAACATGTTAAAATTACTTCTTACGCGTTCTGATAAGAAAGAGTTGGCATTGATATGCACTTCACAATATTCTAAATGTATATCTATTTCTTCTTTTTTCTTTTTTTCAGGCAAGTTTACTCATTGTCTACATCATCGTGGAGAAGACGTGCCTACATTATGACGACGATAAGAAGACAAGTGACGTCAAAACAGAAACAACCTTCCTGATCGATGCTTCGAATGGAAATGATTGTTCTACTGACACATCCCCCTTGCCGCAGAATGAAAAAAGCCGAGCAAGAGTTTTGAAGTGTTGTTGTTGTTGTTGTTGTTGTTGTTGTTGAGAAATGCAATTTGGACAGTGAATTCGAAACAACAATCTATTGAAATGAGTGCGTGCGCGCGCGCGCGTGTGTGTGTGTGTGTGTGTGTGTGTGTGTGTGTGTGTGTGTTCGTGAGTGTGTGTGTGTTCGTTGTTGGAATAGCTTTGTTGCTGTTGATTTTGTTGAAACCGCATTATATGCAATTTCTATTATTGAAACACATTGTGTTTGTCTTCAAATGTTGCAAAATGTCAGTGTAAAACAAACCTGCCAAAAAGTGTGTGTCGTTGCAAGCTCCCTGTGTATCGACTATAGTGTGTGTGTGTGTGTATGTGTGTGTGTGTGTGTGTGTGTGTGTGTGTGTGTGTGTGAAATGTTAGATGTATATTCAACGTCAATGGAACACACTCTGTGTGTGTGTTTTTCGTGTAAACAAAAGTGTACACAATACGCATAACTATAACAACAATTTTTTTTTTTAAATACAATGTACAGTGAGAGGATCAATCAGGGAAAAACAACCGAAACACACACACACACGCACGCACGCACGAACACACACACACACACACACACACACATACATACATTATCAGCATAGTATTTGTATAACAATATTTATCTCCTGAAAATGGACACATATGTACACCTTATATCCTTTGGCATAGTCTCAAGGGACAAATTGTGGCATTTACACTGCAGGCATACATACATACATACATACATACTTATTCCCCCCTCTGCTTCTTTACCTATGTAAACTTGTAGAGCTAGTTATTTTTCGATAATGACCCAGCAACCAAACAAATAACGAGCCAGCAACAGCCTGAATCCTCTATAGTGCAATGGGTTGAGAAGCTGTTCTGTTTCGGTACTACTTTTGCGGCTGAAAAGTTCCGAACGCTCTATACGTACGAAGTATACATCTCTGGAGCAAACAATACAAACATACCGCATTTAAATTAACAACTACAGGCCTGAACACATGAATCTCCATATAAAATCCATGAGTTCGGTTGTTTTCTGAATCTAGATCTGCCGTGCACAAACCGTTCATCACAAGCAAATTCCCAAGGCAAGTAACTCATACTTTGTCTAGCGACAAGAGTAGTTCCCCTTCTTTTCACTCAGTTTCTTCGACAACACTGGCTGCATTCCGACGGTCAGTTTTGAACAATATTTCATTTTATAAACAGATCACACGCAACCAAATGCACACATCTCATCAATTTAAACAACATAAAGCGGTTTTATACACTATTTTCCCCAGAAAACTGAACTTCATACAGTAATTAACGTTGGAACACGGGTGCAAAAGTTCGTCTGCTAGTCCCATTTGACGAAAGAACATTATCCTAAGCGATACTAAAACATAAACAGAACACACAATATCTGCCTTTACCGCCACAGCAGAATAACAGCATATCTGTGTACTTGATTTTAGTCCAAAACAGGGAAACTGACAAGAAGTGTTAACAGAATGGAATGATTTGCGCGGAACTATACAACCGCGCATTAATCGATCGCCTGCGCAGGTTGACTGGTTGAGTGATTCGGATTCAATCAAATTTTTGCGTTTTCTTTGAATAACTGAAGAAAGGAGGAATAAAGAGGTTACACACCTCGTCTCAGTGATTATTAATAATAATTGTCTCAGTTCGCGGTCATGAAAAAGCTCGCTGAAGCTCGCATTTTTCATGATCCGCCAACTTCGACCATTATTTTTAATAATCACTGAGACTCGGCATGTAACCTCTACATACATACATACATACATACATGCAAACTTGCATATCTACATACATACACCAACGTTTAGTCAAATCTTGACTTAATGAAAGGGTGCAGTGCGTTCAGTTTCCTTTTGTAAGGTACACAGATGAACAAACTGTATTAATTAACTTGACGGGACATGTGTTGCTTCGCATGCATTTAGATGTTTCTGTTTTCTGGCTGGGGGAATATTGTTATAAGGCACACACTGATGTTATCAGTAACATTGAGAAGTATAATAATATGCACCCAAACTTCACCATAGCTAAGCCAATGTTTAGCTTATATCATACTTGACGCAGAAGAAGACTATCGTTTATCTAATCTGTACATGTACATGTTACCAGGAAACGAAGATTCATGACACGCGGCTTGCGTGCATTTGTAAACAAAATGATAAGCTGATTGTGTTGGCAAACAACTTAGCCTTGCAGCGAAGACCTTTATTATGAGTCAAATTACTGGGGGAATATGGAATGATCTCTGATGGAAATCGGCGAGTTACAGACATTTAAGGCCAATTATGATAAAAAGTAAAAGGATTTTATGTATTTTGATAACAATCCTAAAGCGGGTTTTTGTTAGTGTGGTTGTTTGTCTGTTTCTTTTGTTTGTAGATTTGCCTGTTTTATGTTGATTTTGTAGAATACATTTTCACTCATCATACTGCAATAGCCACTCCTTTCCCCATTGTTTGCTCTAAACAACTTGCTTGTACAAACAAACAAAGGAAGAAGTGTCTTCACAGTGGACAGAATACCGCACTCAATTCTAAAAATCGATAACACAAGAGCAAAGCTCGATCCCCTAATAGAAATCGTCAAAAACTAGTACAAGCTAAATGTAATGAGCAAGTTCTGTATATCCCTGAGTAAAACAATTTATTTTTTATCCATAGCACTTTATTTTTCTCAGCTATATCACGCACGGCAATAATATTAACATTTGACACACATTCTATTACGGAGGAAATTAAGGGGCTTATTGTCCGTCATTGCCTATAATGGACATGAATTGGTTTATACGATAGAGAGAGAGAAAAAAAGGTGGGTACGGGGGCTGGTCAAAAGCGTGAGGATGACGGGAGGGGGGTGATAAGATATTTAAGAGGATCTGTTAAAGATTGGATAAAATCGAGTACTGTGTATCACCTTAGTGTAGGTGGGATCCACATACGTATTCTGGGGTGATGGGACGATAAAATCGAGTGTTTATTTCATCCAATTGATGTTTAAAAGTTATAAAGATTCAGAAACGTTGGTTGATACTTTGTTGAATGCATTCAACCAGAAAAGACACGAAACGCATTGAATCTATTTTATGCGCGCATGCGTGTGTAGGGTATGTGTAAAAGGGCAATTGCGTTTTTCAGTCTTGTTTTGTGCCTGTTATTTCGTCCCCAAAAACTCATTTCTGTCTTTTTATGCCTATGCTGTGAGACATAATCGCAGTTGTCTTCCTCTCGGACGCCCTTTCAGTCCTTCAGGCCCTAGAGAACGACAAACTCCCACAGCTGGCCAAAGCATTACAGATGGTCAGACAAACCAGAAGAGTTGTCCTCCAGTGGATACCAGCACACTGTGGGATACCAGGAAATGAAAGGGCAGATGAGCTGGCAAAAGAAGGAGCCGTGGAAGACCAACCTGAAAACAGTGTCAGCTTTAGTGAGCAGAAGACAATCATCAAGGCATTGATGAGGCCAAGGACAAACAGAGATGACTACCACACAATGTCCAGAGAGCAGCAAGTCAACCTCATCAGGCTGCGTACTGGCCACAACAGGCTCAATGCTCAAATGAACCGAAAGTTCAAGCTGGCGCCATCACCAACCTGTGCCTGCGGTCAAGAAGACCAAACAGTGGAACACATCTTACAGCGATGTCCCTTACTAGATGAGGAACGAAAAGAAGTGTGGCCGTCACCAACTCCCTTGCAGACCAAACTATACGGCAGTCGACAGGAGTTGGAGAAAACGACAACATTTATCACCAGTGCTGGACTGATTGTGTAACCTCTGCGAACGCCAAGAAGAAGAAGAAGAGACATAATCGCTATTACGAGTTAGTCGTATGACAGAGAGTTTTCTTGCACACTCGACTGCTGCTGTCTCACTTCGGCTACGCCGTCGTGAGACATCTACAGTCTCGTGTGCAAGAAAACTATCTGTCACACGACTAACTCGTAATAACGGGTAATGTATTGTGTTTTATTCCCCCCTCTGCTTCTTTACCTCTGTAAACTTGTAGGGGTAGTTATTTTTCGATAATCACCCAGCAACCAAACAAATAACGACCCAGCAACAGCCTGAATCCTCGATAGTGCAATGGGTTGAGAGGTTGTTCTGTTTCGGTACTACTTTTTGCGACTGAAAAGTTCCGAACGCTCTAATGTACGAAGTATACATCTCTGGAGCAAACAATACAAACATACCGCATTTAAATTAACAACTACAGGCCTGAACACATGAATCTCCATATAAAATCCATGAGTTCGGTTGTTTTCTGAATCTCATCTGCCGTTCATCACAAGCAATTTCCCAAGGCAAGTAACTCATACTTTGTCTAGCGACAAGAGTAGTTCCCCTTCTTTTCACTCAGTTCCTTCGACAACAGACTGCAATCCGACGGTCAGTTTTCAACAATATTTCATTTAATAAACAGATCACACGCAACCACATGCACACATCTCATCAATTTAAACAACATAAAGGGGTTTCATACACTATTTTCCCCAGAAAACTGAACTTCATACAGTTTTTAACGTTGGAACACGGGTGCAAAAGTTCGTCTGCTAGTCCCATTTGACGAAAAAACATTATCCTAAGCGATACCAAAACATATACAGAACACACAATATCTGCCTTTGCCGCCACAGCAGAATAACAGCATATCTGTGTACTTGATTTTAGCCCAAAATAGGAAAACTGACAAGAAGTGTTAACAGAATGGAATGATTTGCACGGAACTATACAACCGCGCATTAATCGATCGCCTGCGCAGGTTGACTGGTTGAGAGAATAGGATTCGATCAAACTTTCGCAAAAAAACTCCTCTTTTCTTTGAATAACTGAAGAAAGGAGGAATAAAGAGGTTACACACCTCGTCTCAGTGATTATAAAAAATAATGGTCTCAGTTCGCGGTCATGAAAAAGCTCGCTAAAGCTCGCATTTTTCATGATCCGCTAACTTCGACCATTATTTTTGATAATCACTGAGACTCGGCATGTAACCTCTACATATTTGGATTAAAAACAAGCTCTGAAAATTAAAAATATAAAAATTATGGTCAAAATTAAATTTTCGAAATCAATTTAAAAACACTTTCATCTTATTTCTTGTCGGTTCCTGATTCCAAAAACATATAGATATGATATGTTTGGATTAAAAACACGCTCAGAAAGTTAAAACGAAGAGAGGTACAGAAAAGCGTGCTATCCTTCTCAGCGCAACTACCGGTACTACCCCGCTCTTCTTGTCAATTTCACTGCCTTTGCCACGAGCGGTGGACTGACGATGCTACGAGTATACGGTCTTGCTGAAAAATTGCATTGCGTTCAGTTTCATTCTGTGAGTTCGACAGCTTGACTAAATGTTGTATTTTCGCCTTGTTTTGACTAATTGTTTTAACGTAGAGGGGGGAATCGAGATGAGAGTGTGAGAATATAAATGTCCTGTGACGTCAATGTAGGTCATTTTTACATTTAGTCAAGTTTTGACTAAATGTTTTAACGTAGAGGGGGCAATCAAGACGAGGGTGTGGTGTATGTGTGTGTGTGTGTGTCTGTCTGTCTGTGTGTGCGTGTGTGTGTGTAGAGCGATTCAGACTAAACTACTGGACCAATCTTCATGAAATTTTACATGTAAGTTCCTGGGAATGATATCCCCGGAAATGTTTTCAATTTTTCGATAAATGTCTTTGATGACGTCATATCCGGCTTTTTGTAAAAGTTGAGGCGGCACTGTCACACCCTCATTTTTCAATCAAATTGATTGAAATTTTGGTCAAGCAAACTTCGACGAAGGCCGGACTTCGGCATTGACTTTGGTCATTAAAAATCTAAAAATTGTAAAAAAATAAATAAATTATAAAACGATCCAAATTTACATTCATCTTATTCTTCATCATTTCCTGATTCCAAAAACATATAAATATGTTATATTTGGATTAAAGACAAGCTCTGAAAATTAAAAATATAAAAATTATGATCAAAATTAAATTTTCCAAATCAATTTAAAAACACTTTCATCTTATTCCTTGTCCGTTCCTGATTCGAAAAACATATAGATGTGATATGTTTGGATTAAAAACACGCTCAGAAAGTTAAAACGAAGAGAGGTACAGAAAACCGTGCTATCCTTCTCAGCGCAACTACTACCCCGCTCTTCTTATCAATTTCACTGCCTTTGCCACGAGCGGTGGACTGACGATGCTACGAGTATACGGTCTTGCTGAAAAATTGCATTGCGTTCAGTTTCATTCTGTGAGTTCGACAGCTTGACTAAATGTTGTATTTTCGCCTTACGCGACTTGTTGTTAATTAATATCTCAAGCTGGGATCCAAAACAGAGATAATGTTTTGTTTAAACAATTATTTGCCAATCTTGCTTGTGTGTGTGTCACGCTGTGGTGGGGATGAGCACAGACAAAACAACACGACACTCGAAAAAGCATCGGAAGTATCGATGTTACACTCCTTAAACAGCAGCTGTGGCCTTATAGAGTATTCTAGAACTAAAATTAAAGTGTTAGGGAACAGATGTTTTGAGAATTCACTTCCCCCTTATTTGTCCAATTCCCTCAGTACCATCCCTTTCCTTCAGATCCTTGCCTAAAAAAACTCCTCCGCATCCCCTAAAAACCAGACACAAAAACCTTGGTGAAAGATCCTTAAAAGCCCGCTACTCACTACGCCGAACCAAGCCGAACTAGGTCGGCGAACGTTACACCGTGCCCGGTTCTGTGTACTAACTAGCGGCGAAATGTATCGGCGATACCTGTCATATATGATCAATAAATATCACGTGAGAAGACTCTTGGTCGTCATATATGATCAATAAATATCACGTGAGAAGACTCTTGATCGATTGACAGCGTTATAACCGTCAGTATTGTCACTCTTCAAGGATGAAGATACACAAATATTCAACCAATGAACAGTCAGTTCGCCGATGACGTGCCGAATGTTTGCAGGATTGTATCGGCGTACCGCGAAGGTTACAGCTGCAACCACAAATTAGGGGAATCTCCTGATTTGATGACGTCACCGAACTTTCGCCGACATAGGTTCGGCGTGGTTCGGCTGTAGGTTCGGCGAACTTTGCACTACGTCATCAAATCAGGGGATTCCCCTATTTTGGGGTTGCAGCTGCAACGTTCAAGGTTCGCCGATTCCCTCCTGCAAACCTTGCAGCGCGTCACTGTAACCTAAGGCGTACTGACTTTTCATTGGTTGAATATGTGTGTATCTTCATCCTTGAAGAGTGACAATAATGGCGGCTATCATTTTGAGAAGATCACGAGTCTCCTCACGTGATATTTCTTGATCATGCGACCGGTGTCACCGAAACATTCGCCGCTAGTTAGTACACCGAACAAGGCACGGTGTAACATTCACCGAACGTTCGCCGAACCCAGTTCGCTTAATGGTTCGGCTGCGGTTAGTAGCGGGCTTAAGGCATCAGATTCCCACAGTGTGGAACCCACTTCCAAATTCTATCTGTGATTCCAGCGCGAGTTTGTGTGTGTGTGTGTGTGTGTGTGTCTGTGTGTGTGTGTGTGTGTGTCTGTCTGTGTCTGTGTCTGTGTCTGTGTCTGTGTCTGTGTCTGTGTCTGTGTGTCTGTGCGTGTGTGTGTGTAGAGCGATTCAGACCAAACTACTGGACCGATCTTTATGAAATTTGACATGAGAGTTCCTGGGAATGATATCCCCGGAAGGTTTTTTTCTTTTTTTCGATAAATACTTTTGATGACGTCATATCCGCCTTTTTGTAAAAGTTGAGGCGGCACTGTCACACCCTAAATAAGGACGGTACAACGTATACAATGGCCAGGGACGGTGACGGAGCAGCTGGTTTATAGAGAGTTGCTATTAGCACAACAAAGCAGAGTGTCAGCTAGGTGTTATTACCCTGGATTTAAACAAATAATCTATTGTGTTACATTTATGTCCATATATTTTCACAATTTACAGTTCATCTGTCTCATTGTGTTTAACAGAAAACATACTATATTAGTGCACTAAAGATCATTTTCATTTCCGAATGAAATAGTATTGTGCCCCATTTAGGGACATTTATACACACACACAAAACGTTCAGTTTGAAAAGAGTCCTAAATTAGTAATTTAATGTCGTAAATTGTTTAAAAAAGATGGAACACCCCCCCCCCCCCAATATATCCATTTATTCTGTTGTATGTGCTCGTGGCGCTAATATTTTTGAGAAAAAAATTGTAAATAAAAGCGTGTCGCCTTTGTTAGATATTGTCAGTGCGACACGTCTGTTGATGAATATATATAGTAGAACACCTGTTATTTTCAACCGACAAATTATGGCAATCCGTTTGTAAAGAAATTACGTTTTTTCCTGTTGATCTAAATAATAAATTATTTAACTAAATAATTCATTATATAGCTAAATAATTCATTATTTAACTAAATAATTTATTATTTACACAAAAGTAAAAAGTGTGATTGTTGTAATTAAAGAAATCTTTTATTTACTAAACAATTCATTATTTAATAAAAAAAATCCATTATTTACTATATAATGCATTATATACTATAGAATGCATTGTATACTATAGAATGCATTCTATACTATAGAATGCATTCTATAATATAGAATGCATTCTATAATATAGAATGCATTCTATACTATAGAATGCATTCTATAATATAGAATGCATTGTATACTATAGAATGCATTCTATAATATAGAATGCATTCTATAATATAGAATGCATTCTATAATATAGAATGCATTCTATACTATAGAATGCATTCTATAATATAGAATGCATTCTATAATATAGAATGCATTCTATACTATAGAATGCATTCTATAATATAGAATGCATTCTATAATATAGAATGCATTCTATAACGTTACGAAACTACTCTCTGTGTCTCTGTCTCTCTATGTTTCTCTCTCTCTCTCTCTCTCTCTCTCTCTCTCTCTCTCTCTCTCTCTCTCCCTCTCTCTCTCTCCCTCTCTCTCTCTCTCTTTCTCTCTATTCAATTAAACTGTGTCAGTGTCTCTGTCTCTCTCTGTCTCTCTCTGTCTGTCTGTCTGTCTGTCTCTCTCTCTGTCTCTCCGTTTCTCTCAGTCTGTTCTTCTCTGTTTCTCTCTATCTCTCTGTGTGGCTCTCTCTCTCTCTCTCTGTCTCTCTATGTCTCTGTCTCTCTCTGTTTCTCTCTCTCTCCCTCTCTCTCTCTCTCTCCCTCTCTCTCTCCGTTTCTCTCTCTCTGTTTCTGTCTCTCTCTGTCTCTCTGTGTGTCTCTCTCTCTGTCTCTCTGTGTCTCTGTCTCTCTCTGTTTCTCTCTCCCTCTCTCTCTCCCTCTCTCTCTCTCTCTTCCTCTCTCTCTCTCCCTCTCTCTCTCTCCCTCTCTCTCTCTCGCTCTCTCTCTCTCTCTCTCCCTCTCTCTCTCTCTAGACAGAGAAAGACAGAGAGACAGAGAGAGAGACAGAGAGAGACACACACAGAGAGACAGAGAGAGACAGAAACAGAGAGAGAGAAACGGAGAGAGAGAGAGAGAGGGAGAGAGAGAGAAACAGAGAGAGACAGAGACACAGAGAGACAGAGAGAGAGAGAGAGCCACACAGAGAGACACAGAGAGACAGAAACATAGAGAGAGAAACGGAGAGAGAGAGACAGACAGACAGACAGACAGAGAGAGACAGAGACAGAGAGAGACAGAGACACTGACACAGTTTAATTGAATAGAGAGAAAGAGAGAGAGAGAGAGAGAGAGAGAGAGAGAGAGAGAGAAAGAGAAACATAGAGAGACAGAGACACAGAGAGTAGTTTCGTAACGTTATAGAATGCATTCTATATTATAGAATGCATTCTATATTATAGAATGCATTCTATATTATAGAATGCATTCTATAGTATACAATGCATTCTATATTATAGAATGCATTCTATATTATAGAATGCATTCTATATTATAGAATGCATTCTATAGTATACAATGCATTCTATAGTATACAATGCATTCTATAGTATACAATGCATTCTATATTATAGAATGCATTCTATATTATAGAATGCATTCTATATTATAGAATGCATTCTATAGTATACAATGCATTCTATATTATACAATGCATTCTATATTATAGAATGCATTCTATATTATAGAATGCATTCTATATTTAATGGATTTTTTTTTATTAAATAATGAATTGTTTAGTAAATAAAAGATTTCTTTAATTACAACAATCACACTTTTTACTTTTGTGTAAATAATGAATTATTTAGTTAAATAATGAATTATTTAGCTATATAATGAATTATTTAGTTAAATAATTCATTATTTAGATCAACAGGAAAAAACGTAATTTCTTTACAAACGGATTGCCATAACAAATGTCGCTACCTTTTTTCTGATCTCTACCGACTCTATTCCCGTGGAGGCATGTTTTGTAACGCATTTCTGTTGATGTTTCTTGAGGAAGGCGTGGATTGTTTACGGCTTATGTAACATATCATGTAACTCTTGTGTGTGTTCCAGACACGCGCAAGACATATCCCAGTCAAACAATATCCCCTGTGCTTTGTGTTTGACGCCTACAACATCTTCTGGACCTTGACGTGTTGAAAACAGAGCTACATGTGAGGACGACAGTTTTAAAGCTTCGACGGTCACGACTTACTACTATTGAGTTTCTCCCAAAACTCACACACACACAAAGACAACTTCATTGGAGTGTCAAGCGTGAAGCCTAACGTCTTCTGACTCGTGTCAAGAAAACCATTGTCTCAACCTTCCTTAACGCACACGAAGAGGGAAGTTGAGACCAATAGGGCAGAACCTGTGTACATCCAAGGTAATTATTTCAAGCCATTGTCAGACAATGGTGGGCAATTTTTTGCTTGTTTGTTTGCTTAACGCCCAGCCGACCACGAAGGGTGTCACGTTTCAATATATCACTTAAGGTGATTATGAACCGGTTAATTACTACTAATTAACTAACCACACCACGATCCACTCTCGCAGTCATACAATTAAATAGAGTCAACAAAAGTATAAGTTTCAGACGCCTGTTTATGTATAAACTCGCCACCTCCCTCGAGCCTTCACTCAAAATATGTTCCTTTTACGTTCTCAACACGTAAAAAACCAGTGTTCACTGACAAAATGCCAGTAGTATATAGAAAATTATAGTAACACGCTGAACCCGTGTAAATATAGTTAAATGCGAATGTTCTGTTCGAAAAGCTCTAGTTCGTGCAGGGGTCACACACCCCACGTTGTCACTACTCCAATGAAATCACAGATAAGAAAAGACAACGGTGGTCAACGGGGTGCGTAAGACACGGTGCACTTAGCTTTCTTTCTGTATGCTGGTTAGCCGGTATGCTGGTTAGCCGGGTTTGCTGGTTAGCCGGTTCGCTGGTTAGCCGGTTCGCTGGTTAGCCGGTCTCCTGGTTAGCCGGTCTCCTGGTTAGCGTAGCCTCAACAGTTCCCGCCAGAGTCAGCCGTGCCGATGTTACGGGAACGTAACGAACGAACGAAACGAACGAACGAAGGAAGGCTGCAAACAGAAAGCATCGGTGCACTAAACATGTCAGCTACCCCTCACCCACCACCTTAAAACATGTCATCTTTAAATATCTCATCGAGCACGTGGGCCTGCACAAAACGGACTTTTTACAACAACAAAACAGCCATTTTCCGTCCTTCTCTCCCTATCTGCAAAAACCATATACAGATTAGTATTTTAGCGTCACAGAGAGTAAATTATGCGCTAACCTGGAAAGAACAACAGAGAGTATTTCATTCCACAAACACAGACTCATCAACAGCGTTAAATAATGATTTATTACCTCAAAAGCCTATGATTGTACTCTCAATGGAAGCAAAGTCCGCCTCCTCCCTGGAACAGCCTCTGTTCGTCAACAGTGACCAAAAACCTCCAGAACCCCTTGTCGAATCCTTATGCGAAAGCCATCGCCGACGAAGGAATGTTGACGACTTGTCCTCAGCAAAATATGTGGCAGTGTGAAGGAAATAACCGGTGGAAGCTCCCCTAGAGTGCCGAATACAATATTCGGTGAAAAACCATCATACTCTAGAAACTGTGTATTAGATCCTTCCCCTTCTGCCGCTGGGTGTCAAGTGCGCCGCCCTTGTGTCTCAGTCAGACAACCTAGCCAATAACACGTGACTGACCTTGTCACAAAACCAGTCCAGCTATACACAATTCTGCCTCCCCAAGCAGAAAAAAGACACGAGAAACTCAATCCCTGAAAATCCCGTGCGCGCTGTCAGCGAAAAACCGTCAGCCCTATGACAGCAGAAACCTCCACTGTAAAACTCGTGCGCAGCAAACCCTCCGTGTTCATTGAGCACTGTCAGCAAACTCTGCTGTAGCCCAATATCACGCACAGGCGCTTTCTATCATACATTGACCCAGAACAGGCACTCCACTGAGTGACGCTTTCTTGGTCTCTGTCACCCGATCGTGACACACCTCCCCTCTTCAAGACGAAACCTCGGTTTCGCTCACAGTCATGTTCTCCTCTACAGCCCGAGAGAGAAAGTCAGCTCCAACATTGTTGGCGCCCGGAATGACGCGTACCGTGAATTGGTACGGTTGGAGAATCAACGCCCAGCGCATAAGTCTGGCGTTTGCCAACCTTGCAACCTGAAGATATTGCAGAGGTTGATGGTCCGTCTCCAGACAGAAAGGTCGTCCGTACAGGTACGCTTCGAACTTCTGGATGCCCCAGACAATGGCGAGACACTCGCGTTCAACCGTTGCATACGCTGCCTCGGCCGAGGTCAGCTTACGGCTGGCGAAGCAAACAGGGTGCAAAAACCCCTCTGTCTCCTGAAGCAACACTGCCCCAAGTCCCTTCCCTGAAGCGTCTGTCCTCAGCACGAAGTCCTTGTTCAGGTCTGGTAGTCGGAGAATAGGCTGACTGGTGAGTCGCCTCTTCAGGGTGTTGAATGCGGAGCTACATTCCTCAGTCCACACTACAACGGTCGGTTGTAGTTTCTTGGTAAGGTTGGTCAGTGGTAGAGCGATTTCGGCAAAGTGCGGGATGAAGCGTCTATAGAAGCTGGCTAGGCCCAGGAAAGACCTGACTTCTTTCTTCGTGCGCGGTGGCTCCGCCTCCCGAATCTTCTGGATCTTGTCGTCCTCTGGAACGAGCAATCCCTCGCCGACAACATGACCCAGGAAAGACAATTCCCGGAATCCCAAGTAGCACTTGGACGGTTTAGCTCCCAGATTTCCGTCCTTCAACCTTCCGAACACGTCGCGCAGGGCGTCGAGATGTTCAGTCCATGTCTCTGTCGCGATCAGCACATCGTCGATGAAACTGCTGATGTCCTCGCGCTTCAATGGTTCCAAAAGTTTCCTCATCATGCGAGTGAAGACGGCACCTGCATTCTGTAGACCAAAAGGCATGACTGTCCACTGGAACTGGCCGAATGGAGTGGTAAATGCAGTCTTTGGGCGGTCTTCCTCGGCAACTGGGATTTGCCAGTATCCCTTGGTGAGGTCCAGTTTGGAAAAGTACTTGGCCTTGGCCAAGTGACTGAAGAGGTAGTCCACATCAGGCATGGGTTCCGCGTCAAACGCCGTAATCTTGTTCAGCTTCCCGTAGGCTGTCCTCTCTATGTAGGCGCGCAGCAGGTTGGCGTGGTACAGGCGTGCTTTCCCGTGCATCATGATCCTGTAGTCGTTCTGGCCCACCCTCGCTGTCACCTCAAAAGGTCCTTGCCACTGCAGTTGTAGCTTGTTGTGTTTGACAGGTAGAAGTAGCAACACCCGTTCTCCAATCTTGAAGCTGCGCGGCCGTGCCTTGCGGTCGAATCCTCGCGCGTAACGCTGTGCTGCTCTTCCCAGGTTCTCTTGAGCCAATTTGCAGGTCTCTTCAATCCTGTTCCTGAGTTCTACGATGTAGGTCGCTGTCGTCTGCACCTCCTCTCGTGAACTGCGTGCCTCTGTCGGTGAGTACCTCTGATGGAATTCCCAGCCGGGACCACATAGTAACCAGAGCCTCAGCTACTCGCGTGGCTTCAATCGATTTCAGAGGGATCGCCTCTGGGTATCGAGTAGCGTAGTCCACCATGGTCAAAATGTATCTGTTTCCGTCCTCAGACGCAGGCAAGATGGGCCCGATGATGTCCACTGCCACCCGACGAAAGGGTTCGTCGATGAGCGGCATCTTCTCTAAGGGGACCTTCCTCACCCTTCCTTTGGCAACCACCTTCTGGCACTTATCGCAGGACGCACAGAAACGTCGGACATCCGTGCAGATGCCTGGCCAGTAAAAGTGGCGCCAGACACGATCCGTGGTCTTCTTGGTACCAAGATGACCTCCCAGAATCGAGTCGTGTGCCGTTGCCATGACACCCTCGCGAAACTCGCGAGGCACGACAACCTGTTTGAATGTACCTTCTTGGTTGCTGAACTCCCGGTAGAGCAACTTCTTGTCCCTGAGGAACTTTGACCTCCCATGCTTCCCGCTCAGCTTCACCTTCCCCGACTTCGCGTGCTCCCGAGGAGTCGCTAATGTCGGGTCAGAATCCTGAGCCTTCGCGAGAAGCGCGGGGGTCACGTTCCCCAGGGCAGCTCGTGCAGCAGGTAGGGGTTTGAGAGGTTTGTCCTCTCGCTCCGCCTGTGCCCGCGTGAGCACTGAAATGACGTCGGGAGACCGATAAACGGGAACCTCCCTGGTGACGCCGTCCACAAACTGAACCCGGTTTCCAATGAGCAGGTCGCATGGAGGATCGTCCATGACGACGGCCACAATGGTCCCCGTGAACAACGGTGTTACGACCTTGATCACTGCCGTGTTCAAGTCGTAAGCGTGAGATGCCTCGGCCATTCTCACTCTTATGCTGTCTCCTGTGTAGGCCATAGCTGGAACTAGACTCGCCCGAACCACTATCATGTCTGCCCCTGTGTCCCGCAGACCTTCGCCCTTCACTCCGTTAACGTAGACGTTGCAGTGGGGCTGGAAATGTTTCCTGGAGCACGGAACGCAGAGTTGTGGGATGGTGCATGAGCTCGTGACGTCCCTGAACTCCTCACTGCCAACGAAGTGAACGCCCTTCTGGTCAGCCTGTCTCTTGTGGCAGTCCTTCTTCACGTGGCCCCGCTTGTTGCAGTAGTAACACTGGATGTCAGTTCTGGAACTCGATCCCTTGTGTCCCTGATCGTCCTTCCCGTCCTTGGGTCCTGAAGAACCCGAATTTCCCGTTTTTCCTGGCCGTGAGCCTGAAGATTTGCCGGAGATCGCCTGGGCGTCCTCGTGCACTCTGATCCAGTCGGCTGCCTCCTGAGTAGTCTTGGGCTGGTGCTCCTGCACGAAGGTCACCACCTCAGGTCGCAGGCTGGACATCAGTTGTTCCATGACTATGAGGTCGGCAAGGTCGTTGACGGTCCAGTCCTTTTCGGCCATCTCCACCCAGCGCCGCAGGTAGAGGTTAAGGCGTGCCACAAACTGATGACTCAGCTCGCCGCTCAGTCTCTTGCTGTTACGCAGACGTCGTCTGTAGGCTTCAGCAGTCAGGTTAAAGCGCTGGAGTAACGCCTTCTTAAGTGCCTGATAGTCTCTCGCCTCGTCGTCCTCCAAAGCGTTGTAGAGCTGCAATGCGCGTCCCTTTAAGCAGGTGCTAAGGCGGCTAGCCCACGTGGCCTCTTCCCACTTCTGGTCAGATGCAATGCGCTCAAACCGGCGTAAAAAGTCGTCGAGCTCGTCCTTGTCATCGTCGAACGTCGGCAGTCTCGTACGGTCGGCAACAAACGTCGGCGCGCTAGCCTGAGTGAGCGTACCCTTCTCGGCCTGTAGCCTAGCTAGCTCTAGCTGGTGATCGCGATCCGCCTGTTCCTTCCGGTCTAGTCTGTCACGTTCGTCTTTCTTTTCCTGTCTGTCAAGTTCGGCCTGTCGTTCCTGTCTCTCAAGCTCGTCTTTCTTATCCTGTCGGTCACGTTCGGCCTGTCGTTCTCTTTCTTGTCTGTCACGTTCGGCCTGTCGTTCGGCCTGTCGTTCTCTTTCTTGTCTGTCACGTTCTCTTTCTTGTCTGTCCAGTTCGTCCTTCTTTTCCTGTCTGTCTCGTTCGTCTTTCTCTTTCTTGTCCTGTCTGTCACGTTCGGCCTGTCGTTCTTGTCTGTCAAGCTCTTCTTTTCTCGTCTGTCGCTCTATGTCTTCCCTACGTTCCAGCTCCTTGCGTTTAAGCAAACTACGCGCTCTAACGCGTGCGTCACGCTCTGTCTGTTCCTCACTGCCAGGAGTCTCGAAAGTTATTCTCCTCGTCGGAGATCCCCCTGTAGCCATGGTTAGTTTTAGCAAAGCTTTATCACAAAAGTAAGTCTAACGCAGCTATAGCTAGAATACGCGGTGACGAAAGCGGTGGATACAAAAATCCAGCAACCGGAAAATGCAGAAGAAAAATCCAAACGGTGTAGAACAAATCGCGTAGCCTACTTTATGGCTGCTTTCTGCGGTGAAACAAAGTGTTTCCCACAGCCGTGGCCTACTTTATCGGCTGCTTTTTGCGGTGAAACAGAGTGTTTCCCACAGCCTTGGTTAGGACAGAAGTCCTCGGACCCTTCCCCCCCAAAATTCCAACAAAGTCAAAATATGGAGAAAAATCCAAGTAAAACAAGACGGTAGAAAATGTAACCTGTTACGGAATGCGAAACAACAATGTAGAGAAAACTGAGTAAAACGAGTAACAAATCCGCTAACCCCGCTCAGCTCTCTGCAACGGAAAACTCTGAACGTACAACAACAAAGATTCACAAACAAAGGAAAGGGAGGTAATCACAGTTAGCGCATACAATAACTCACAAATTACAATTTACATTTCCTGCAAGATGTGAATCGCTTAAGGTGTGGTATATGATCAAAACTATACAAAAAAGGGTAGCACCAAGCAGAAAATAAGTCGAGCACTGACGCGATTATCTGCTCTTAGTTATCCTTAATTGGTGGGTCTTTATCAGTTGGAAATTAACTGAGTAAATCCCGGCTTGGCCCCCATGTGTCACGTTTCAATATATCACTTAAGGTGATTATGAACCGGTTAATTACTACTAATTAACTAACCACACCACGATCCACTCTCGCAGTCATACAATTAAATAGAGTCAACAAAAGTATAAGTTTCAGACGCCTGTTTATGTATAAACTCGCCACCTCCCTCGAGCCTTCACTCAAAATATGTTCCTTTTACGTTCTCAACACGTAAAAAACCAGTGTTCACTGACAAAATGCCAGTAGTATATAGAAAATTATAGTAACACGCTGAACCCGTGTAAATATAGTTAAATGCGAATGTTCTGTTCGAAAAGCTCTAGTTCGTGCAGGGGTCACACACCCCACGTTGTCACTACTCCAATGAAATCACAGATAAGAAAAGACAACGGTGGTCAACGGGGTGCGTAAGACACGGTGCACTTAGCTTTCTTTCTGTATGCTGGTTAGCCGGTATGCTGGTTAGCCGGGTTGCTGGTTAGCCGGTTCGCTGGTTAGCCGGTCCGCTGGTTAGCCGGTCTCCTGGTTAGCGTAGCCTCAACAGTTCCCGCCAGAGTCAGCCGTGCAGATGTTACGGGAACGTAACGAACGAACGAAACGAACGAACGAAGGAAGGCTGCAAACAGAAAGCATCGGTGCACTAAACATGTCAGCTACCCCTCACCCACCACCTTAAAACATGTCATCTTTAAATATCTCATCGAGCACGTGGGCCTGCACAAAACGGACTTTTTACAACAACAAAACAGCCATTTTCCGTCCTTCTCTCCCTATCTGCAAAAACCATATACAGATTAGTATTTTAGCGTCACAGAGAGTAAATTATGCGCTAACCTGGAAAGAACAACAGAGAGTATTTCATTCCACAAACACAGACTCATCAACAGCGTTAAATAATGATTTATTACCTCAAAAGCCTATGATTGTACTCTCAATGGAAGCAAAGTCCGCCTCCTCCCTGGAACAGCCTCTGTTCGTCAACAGTGACCAAAAACCTCCAGAACCCCTTGTCGAATCCTTATGCGAAAGCCATCGCCGACGAAGGAATGTTGACGACTTGTCCTCAGCAAAATATGTGGCAGTGTGAAGGAAATAACCGGTGGAAGCTCCCCTAGAGTGCCGAATACAATATTCGGTGAAAAACCATCATACTCTAGAAACTGTGTATTAGATCCTTCCCCTTCTGCCGCTGGGTGTCAAGTGCGCCGCCCTTGTGTCTCAGTCAGACAACCTAGCCAATAACACGTGACTGACCTTGTCACAAAACCAGTCCAGCTATACACAATTCTGCCTCCCCAAGCAGAAAAAAGACACGAGAAACTCAATCCCTGAAAATCCCGTGCGCGCTGTCAGCGAAAAACCGTCAGCCCTATGACAGCAGAAACCTCCACTGTAAAACTCGTGCGCAGCAAACCCTCCGTGTTCATTGAGCACTGTCAGCAAACTCTGCTGTAGCCCAATATCACGCACAGGCGCTTTCTATCATACATTGACCCAGAACAGGCACTCCACTGAGTGACGCTTTCTTGGTCTCTGTCACCCGATCGTGACAAAGGGCCATACCAGGGCGGTGGCAATGGTTTTGGCTCATTCTGTTCTGAGATAGAACTGACCAATACAAGTCGAGCTGTAGACAATCATTTGAGCTAATGCTGTTCTAATACAATTTTGAACAGGACATTATGCAGTGAACCGGTAGGCAGTTATTTTGGCGAATTCTTAACCAAAACATGTGCAACGAACACACATGACAAAGAGTCGACCTAATTCTGTTTCAAGACAGTCTTAGCCAGTTCATGTACAATGAACAGTAATCACTCATCGTCACGCTCATAAGAAAAATACCTATTTCAGTGTTAGGCATTTCTGTAGTGAAACTATAAGGGAAGCTATTGGAAGGGTATCTATCATGTGTTAGAGAGTACAAACTCTCAGACCATCGGAAACCATTGTCACGGTAACGTAAGCAAAAATGCCGATCTCGTTTCTTGAGTTAGGCACTTTTTACATTTAGTCAAGTTTTGACTAAATGTTTTAACATAGAGGGGGAATCGAGACGAGGGTCGTGGTGTATGTGTGTCTGTGTGTGTGTGTGTGTGTGTGCGTGTGTGTGTGTAGAGCGATTGAGAGTAAACTACTGGACCGATCTTTATGAAATTTGACATGAGAGTTCCTGGGTATGATATCCCCGGACTTTGTTTTCGTTTTTTTTGATAAATGTCTTTGATGACGTCATATCCGGCTTTTTGTAAAAGTTGAGGCGGCACTGTCACACCCTCATTTGTCAATCTAATTGATTGAAAATTTGGCCAAGCAATCTTCGACAAAGGCCGGACTTCGGTGTTGCATTTGAGCTTGGTGGCTTAAAAATTGATTTGACTTTGGTCATTAAAAATCTAAAAATTGTAATTAAAACTATATTTTTATAAAACGATCCAAATTTACGTTCATCTTATTCTTCATCATTTTCTGCTTCCAAAAACATATAAATATGTTATATTCGGATTAAAAACAAGGTCTGAAAATTAAAAATATAAAAATTGTTATCAAAATCAAATTTCCGTAATCGATTTAAAAACAATTTCCTCTTATTCCTTGTCGGTTCTTGATTCCAAAAACATACAGATATGATATGTTTGGATTAAAGACACGCTCAGAAAGTTCAAACGAAGAGAGGTACAGAAAAGCGTGCTATGCAGCACAGCGAAACCACTACCGCGCTGAACAGGCTCGTCAGTTTCACTCCGTTTTGCACAAGCGGCAGACTACGGTCATTGTGAAAAAATGCAGTGCGTTCAGTTTCATTCTGTGAGTTCCACAGCTTGACTAAATGTAGTAATTTCGCCTTTCGCGACTTGTTCTTTTTGATACCGGAAGACTTGTTTTGAGAATGTGAAAGCATGCAAAAGCAGTTTTGCTGATTGAAAATGTTTCTGTCAGCCCTTTATCTCACGTTTATCCAGCGGTCACCGCTCGAGATAGGCATTTTGCAACTTATAACTAAAATGAGATAGGCAGACGTTTTTTGCGTTTTTCTCAAAACATCAAAATATGACATAGGCAATTATCTTATGAGCGTGACGTCATTTCGTCTTATTCTGTTTTAAGACAAGTCTTTATCAGTAAATGTGTAGTGAGCGGTAGACAGTAGTTGTGTCTTATTTGTTCTACAACAGTCTTACTAGTATATGTTTCAAGTACTTGTCCTACTCACAATAAAAGATCTCATTACTGTACTTCGACCGAGAAAACAGGCACACATTAAGATAAAGGCATCGATATTTTTCACTGCTGACACTTTGGATGCATGCCTGCTTTCTTTGACCAAAACAACACGAATCTCAACAATTCTATGAGAAATCTAACACTTTAAGCTCTTTGGACCCTACTTTGTTTTTAAATTATTCATTTGTTAATATTATGTGATACTCATACCAACGCTACCATCACCTGAGCCAAGAGACACTCTCAAGAACAAACAAACAAAAAACTGTACCCGCTGATCTACACAACACAGCAACAATGGTAGCGGAGAATGAACGCCACCCCGTCCATCACACAGACGCCAGGACGGATGGGTCACCAGCCTGGAACGGCCGTGCAAACACAGGCGAAGATGACAAATCCTCAGATTACACCACTGTCCAGGAGAGTCCTGATGAAAAAGGCGATGGCACGAAGAAAAGTTTTTCTTTCTCTGCCATGTCATCCAGGAAAAAAGCGACCTTCCTGCAGCTTGCCTTTGCCAACTTTGCGGCCTGCGCGTGTTTCTCGCTTCTGGCCCCGTTTTTCCCCCATGAGGTCAGTGTGTGTGTGTGTGTGTGTGTGTGTGTGTGTGTGTGTGTGTGTGTGGGCCAGGGGTTATTAGCGTGTGTGTGTGTGTGTGTGTGTGGGTCAGGGGTTATTAGCGTGTGTGTGTGTGTGTGTGTGTGTATGAATACCTCGCGAGAGCTGGTCAGACACCGAAAAGGTCTATCACCAGCATACTGGCTACAATGAGTATTTTGTATACTCTGAAGCTGGAGGTTCTCAGGAAAATACAACTGCCAAGCTTTTATAAAATATTGATTTGTTTAAGAAACACATTTCTAACAGGCTACTCTGTCAATCTGCAAAAAAATAATGAACATCAAAATTAGCAGACAAGATGCTATACATTGTGTCAAAATGAAGGGATTGTCTTATCCTATGTAATAGTCTGTGCATATATCTGAAATTGTGAGTGGAACTTTTTATACGGGAATGACTGTACCATGTTTAAAGACTAAAGTGCTCTTGTTGATTTGATATCTTTGTGTTTCAGGCTGCAGAAAAAGACATGCCTGCTTCGTTGATAGGCCTGGTATTCAGCTGTTTTGAATTGTGTATGTTCACAACGTCCCCCATCTTTGGAAATTATGTAAGTATTTGGTAAATCTTCCACAAAATACTCAGTGTGTAAGTTGTCTGTTTCAAGAATTGAGGATTCAGTTTTTGTTTATTTCAAATACACAAAATGTGTGGAACTTGATTTTTAATTTATAGTCTTTAAATACAAATTATTGTTTCCTTTTGGCTCACGTAAGTGTAGCCTATGCGATGCTAACTTTTGTCTGTCTGTGCGTGCGTGCGTGCGGGCGTGCGTGTGTGCGTGCGTGCGTATGCATGTATGGCTGTGGTAGAAACTTTAACATTTGACTGAACACCGAAATACTAATTTTACCTAGTTATTATTCAAGCAATAGCTTCAAAGTATTGAAGCAATGATTAACATTTCGTCCGCACGTATGTAGTTAAAGTGTGTATCCAAAGAAAACGGGTGGGGTTTTTTTTTGTTAGGGGTGGGGGGATAAAAACGGCTGACTGGTTTGTGTCGTGTGTGGTATGTAGACCAGGTCAGAGGTCAAGGTTAGGTCAGATCGCGTGAAGGATTGTGGTACATGTATAGATACAGTTATCTGCAGAGCTGCAGTTCGCCGATTCGGAGAAGACGACTCATGATTTCACATTGGTCGGTTTCGTAGCTCCAGAAAAATAGATAAAGAAGATACCAAAGGAGATTTCCTACAGGTTAATCTGCACAGCGTGTTTCCAGTGTCTGCGCGAGGAAGCGCTGTCGAAAGCGCAGTGTCGATCTGGCCATCTGGCAGTCGTGTCCCCGTAAGTAGGCTACAGACAGACAGATCTAGATCAAGTGTCTCGCACTCTTGCACCCTATCACTTATGCTTACTGTGTGTGTGTATGTCAGCAGGGTTCGACACTAGCGGGGGCGGGGGGCGGAACGCCCCAGAGTTTTGTGTTCCGCCCCAAACTTGCCGAAGCCTGGGGCCCACTCCGCCCCAGGATAAATTCCAACAATGACAAATGGAAAATTCTGCCAGAGCCAATCACGAAAAATCGCCAGTCAAAGTCGTCACTGAAATTTGCGTTACGATTAATGCCACAGTCAAGAAAAAAAAAACCACATTGAAATCGTCGAAGGACAATGCCGCAAGGGAAATAACTCCCAGATTGTGCTTTTTAGCGTGAGAGATAAGTATCGCCTTCAAATGCCAAACGCAAAATGTGGCGACACATCCCTGGTGTAAAAAGACATGGAAATGAAGATGAAGAACAGGGTGGAGAGAAACGAAAAAAGGAGACCGATGCAGCCAAAAGCGCGAAGCGCTGTCGTAATTTCAATGTCAAATGGTGGAAAGAAAAACAGACAATGCATTGCCGCCCGTGTAGATCTTATGGCGGAGAACCACTTGGAAAAAGTGGGGATTCTGAAGGTAATGTTATATACCTTTTTCATCAATATGAAGTAAAAGAACAACTAGATACGTTGATGCCGATCATGGGGTACAGTACTGTACACTCTTTTTCACTTTTCTTGTGTTTTTTATTATTAATTTTTTTTTAATAAGAGTGGGCCCCAGATTTTTGTTTTCCGCCCCAGCAATTTCCATCTCTGGGGCCAGTGTGGCCCCAGGCCAAATAAGTTAGTGTCGACCCCTGATGTGTGACGGAGTGATTGAGTTTGTGTTACTGTTTGTCGATTTCTTACGTGAGCCTTGAAGGCTTCGCCTCTTGTTGTTACATACATTTCCTTGTAATTTCTTGCGGTTTTGTATCGGGTTCTTCAGACTTCTGAATCTCACCGATTTGCGTCATTTTCCTTGGAGTTGTTCACCTTTTCGCCTTGCTTTTCCTGAAATCTCTTGGGATTTTATTCCCATCATTGTTTTAGGAATGTTTCATTTACTTAAATTGCTTTTCTTAGAGTTACGCAACTTTTGCATCTCTCTATTTTTGACTTTCTCGCCTTTTTCATGACTAACAATGAACATTTTAATTTATTTGATTTGTTTTCTTCAGATTGCTATTATCGGCCCAAAGTCTGCATTTGTTTCCGGACAGTTCTTATCCGGTGGCTGTTCTATTTTGTTTGGGTAAGCCGAGAGAGAGAGGGAGAGAGGCAGAGAGAGAGAGAGAGAGAGAGAGAGAGAGAGAGAGAGAGAGAGAGAGAGAGAGAGAGAGAGAGAGAGAGAGTTGAATTGAATCGAATTGAACTTTATTTAACAAGGACTAAGATTTAAGGCTACGCCTTTTCTTACAATCTGAGAACAGAGAGAGAGAGAGAGAGAGAGAGAGAGAGAGAGAGAGAGAGAGAGAGAGAGAGAGAGAGAGAGAGAGAGAGAGAGAGAGAGAGAGAACTCAGAACTCAGAAATGGTTTACTGTGAAGCCATCGGCCCGTACACAGATTGTGGGAGGGGGGGGGGGGGGGATCGAAACGATCGCGATATGTACATTGGATAATATCATAGATAACCATGTTATTTCTTCAGTCGAACACTTGGTCTGTGTACAGTTTGTATTTCCGCCGTTGTTAAAACGCGCGAATCGAATGCGACTTGGTAAACAGACTTAGGGTCTGTATGCCCATCAAGTCGCCGAGTTTGTACATAACACGTCTTCCACGTGCGTTCAGAAGTCAGCGGCAAGTGCAATGCGGCACTATCCCTGCATTCCCGGTCAGGAGTCACGGGCGACAGCGTCAGGGTTGTCACTCTGGCCTACTTGTTTGATTACTTGACAACAGGCACAAATATGATCCTTCATTCTCTCGATATGTTGGGCATACCTCAGGTGATCGGCTTTTGGACACCTTCTTACGCCGTCGTATATGGCCAACGGGTTTTCGCCCTTCAGTCCAAAGGGGCACCAGTTTTTCACCTGCCTTTCAGTCATGTTGTACTCGAACACTGCCGAGTCAGTTACAGCATGTAGTGAATTCTTTCCGTATCTCTGGTCAACCACAATGTTTCTCACAACATGGAGAGTTTCAGACGAAATGACAGCGTTCCTAACTTCGGCTGGGAATGTTGTTAAGTAGAGCTCTAGCCCGGCAACCTGATCATCCCAGAACTGTTGCACACTGTCATTGTCTGAATCAGGGGCGTCAAAAGCATCACAAAACTCGTCAGAGTTCTAGTTTTCCGTTTCGTTCAAATGCTCATGTAAACTTTCAGTACATTCAGCGTCACTTTGGCCCTTTATTTTCTCCTCCTCCCTTTCCACCTTCTCCGGTTTGTTTGTTTGCTTAACGCCCAGCCGACCACGAAGGGCCATATCAGGGCGGTGCTGCTTTGACATATAACGCGCACCACACACAAGACAGAAGTCGCAGCACAGGCTTCATGTCTCACCCAGTCACATTATTCTGACACCGGACCAACCAGTTATAAGCAAAGGAAATTTTAGACAGATCAAATGAATGTTAGCAAAGAAGACGAGAAAGGTGTTCAATAATGAAGACAGAAAACCTTAACAAAACAAACCACAGCATCAATTAAACAAACAATGCACCTGTAAACAGCTTGTATTTTATGATGTTTCTGTTTTACCGCTCCAGAAATAAAGGATATAATGACTAGCATGCTGTTGTCTCCCTTTGACCAGTTCATTGTATCTACGGTACCTATGTACTATCGGGGTTCAATGTTTGGATCAGTCATGCGCACTGATACTTCCCGACAGAGAGCCCTGCCATGTGGTCACCGAATAAACCGTTGCACCTCACCCTTCTTGTGTCCGTTGGTTTTGTCCGCTTAACAACCCCAATACATTACATTTGGCGACGAGGATAAACGTGAGTCATTCTTCTAAGAACTATGCAGCAGCCGAGAGCTATATCGATAACCGTTACACCAGTGCAACCGTTTGACCCACATGGTGAATCCGCCGCCGTGCACCAGCGCTGGGAGCGTTGGCTGCGAAGTTTTGAACTTTTTGCCGCTGCATCAGGGTGCAGTAATGGCACGCAAAAGCGTCAACTTCTTCTACATTGTTCAGGCGCAGAAACTCAAGACATATTCTTTACGTTTGACCCTAAGCCAGCAGACTATGCAGCAACGAAGACTGCACTTACTGACTATTTCAAACCTGCTAGAAACGTGCCGTACCAGCGCCATCTGTTTCGCCAAGCAAAACAACAGGAAAGCGAAACTGTCACACAGTATGTCACTAGACTTCGCCAATTAGCAAGAGACTGCAACTTTGGTAATGGGACAGATGATTTCATCCGAGATCAGGTGATCGACAAGTGTTCATCAACTCCGCTGAGAACAAAGCTACTCGCTGAAAAAAACTTAACTCTGGCAAGATGTATTGAACTAGCTTCTGCAAAAGAGCTGTCGGAACTGCAAGCATCAGCAATTGCTGCTGACGAGAAAGTTTTTGCTGCTAAGCACTCATACAATCGACAGAATCAGCGACACCGTCCAGCACATCATGATTCATCTCCATCTTACAGTCAACATCGCAGTCAGAATCCAGCTGTCCAGTGTGATCGGTGTGGTTCAAAGACACATTCAGGTTCCGAATGCAGGTGTTCGCGTCAAATAACCTGCTACAAGTGTCGTAAACTTGGACATTTTGCTTCGATGTGTAAATCGAAACTAGTAAACAAACATCCGCAGAATCCCCGTACCCGCAGACCTGTCCACTTTCTCAATGATGGTGACCAGACTAAAGACAACGTCGGCACGACATCAGAAGAGGAAGACGAGGACTATGTTTTCACGATCGCACCAACAGACGGTACAGTAAAACTCCTCATCGAAGAAGAACCAGTCGAGATGATCTTTGACTCTGGAGCCTCCTGTAACATCATCAACTCTGCCGTAGCAGCCAAGCTGAAGCGCCGAGGCCTTGAATTCGAGTCCTGCCACAGACACTGGGCGAAAAGTGGCGTTTTGTATCTTACAAAACTACTCAAAATCCCAACAAAACTTCAAGTTTCAATGGGTTTATCACATTTTGGTGTTCACGACAACGCCAGATTTTGATTGGATTTTGTTGAAGTTATCGCTGCGAAATTGCCTGGAATTTCAGCGCGTTTTGCGACGGTCAAAACATCATGTTAAACCATGTTACAGCATGTCTGTAACATGCAAAAATGTCAAGTTTTGATGGCATTAAAGCTTTGGTTTAACGCCAAGTAACATCATGTTATCGTAGACTTAACTTGCAAAACTGCTTGTTTTGGTGGTGTTACAGCTTGCTTGTAATGTGATTAACATCATGTTATTGCTGGTTTAACATGCAAAACCCCATGTTATGTTGGTGTTAAAGATTGCTCAAATGCCTATTAACTCCATGTTATGTTGGTGTTAAAGCTTGCTCAAATGCCTATTAACACCATGTTAGTTGGTGTTAGGCTTGATTATTAATGTAAAAAAACACCATGTTATGACGTTCACATAATTGTTTTCACCTGGATGGAATTTTGTGGAAAAGAAAGCATGTTGTTTGGGAATTGTGTGCGGGTTTCATGCTTGGATATTGCACTTTGCTGACTTGTCACAGGTCAATTGACATTTAACAATATTAGTTTTCAAATGCATCATCCTTCACACATTATGTAAACATCTTTAACATTAACACTTTGGTTGTAAAATTATTGCACTTTATTCAAACAGGACAAAAACAAAAATGCTGATTCACAATGTACAATAGCAAAGGACTATTTTGAGTGGAGACAGTGTTCATCCACACTATAATTGGATAAGCTAAAATAAATTATTCAAATCGGTGAAGGCCACATGAAATGAAAACACACCATCAGTAAATTACTTCCCTTGTGATTAAGAGCGTCATACCCATAAAAGCCATGTAAGTTTTAGCCCATGTGAGTGTGTGTTGGGGGGGGGGGGGGGGGGGCAGATGCCCTGTGAAAACATTGGCCATAGATATATATGTGAATTACTTCCCTTGGGTATGAACATTTATGAATGATTAAATGGGTGAAAGAAGGCCATACAAAATAAAAATCAGCAAATAACTAAATCACTTCCCTTGTGAGTAAGAACAGTCACACCAATGTTCCAACTTTTTGCTAAAAATTCGCCTACAATGTGACCTTCAAAGTTGAAAAGGGGTAACTGAACTTCATGTTTGGATGTCATGGAGTCCAACATGTCAGTAAATTTTGAAAGCCCTAGATTCATAAACATCTGAAAACTGCTCAACGTCTTTGCATCACGGCACATTAATAAAAGTAAGAGTTAGTAAGACTGGCCTAACTGCTATGGTGAGGCAGTAATCACTCGTTGATGAATTCTTTTCTTTCTTTATTTGTTGTTTAACGTCGTTTTCAACCATTCAAGGTTATATTGCGACAGGAAAAGGGGGAGATGGGATAGAGGAAAGGGGGAAGATGGGATAGTGCCACTTGTCAATTGTTTCTTGTTCACAAAAGCACTAATCAACAAGAAGAGCAAACGCTCGATCGAGTCACTTTCGCAGTTCTGAATATTATATGAGGCATCAGATGGACAGGAAGAAATTGCTATTCACAACACAATGAGTCACGTTCACATAAAATTTGAGCCCGGTCACTTTTATAGTTTCCGAGAAAAGCCCAACGTTAAGTTGTGTGTTGCCGAACAGAAAAGGCTAGTTATCTCCCTTGTTTTTCTGATAACGTTCGTAAAAGGCTACAGATGTAAATACTTTGATGTAAAGAATAATCCTACAAAGTTTCAATCACATCCGATGAACTTTGTCAAAGATATAAAATGTCTAATTTTTCCTTTGACGCTGACCTGTGACCTTGAAAAAGGTCAAAGGTCAACGAAACCATCGTTAAAGTGTAGAGGTCATTGGAGGTCACGACTAAACAAAATATGAGCCCGATCGCTTTGATAGTTTTCGAGAAAAGTCCAACGTTAAGGTGGTGTCTACGGACGGCCGGCCGGACGGCCGGCCGGCCGGACAGACTAACACTGACCGATTACATAGAGTCACATTTTCTCAAGTGACTCAAAAAACTGCTCCAGGGGCTTGCAACGTAGTACAATATATGACCTTACTGGGAGAATGCAAGTTTCCAGTACAAAGGACTTAACATTTCTTACATACTGCTTGACTAAAATCTTTACAAACATTGACTATATTCTATACAAGAAACACTGCTTAATATGTAGGTAAATGCACAACAGGTTGTGAACAGAAAATCCAAAAACGTAAGGTCTTAAAAGCGGGGAAGTTTGAAAAGGGGGGGAGGGGGGGACCTAAAATGTGGCGATCATAACAACCGGCATGGGTGGCCGAGTGGTAACGCACTTGCGCTCGGAATCGAGAGGTTGCGTGTTCGACCCTGGGTCAGGCCGCTATTTATTTCTCCCCCCTTTCCTAACCTAGGTGGTGGGTTCAAGTGCTAGTCTTTCGGATGAGACGAAAAACCGAGGTCCCTTCGTGTACACTACATTGGGGGTGCACGTTAAAGATCCCACGATTGACAAAACGGTCTTTCCTGGCAAAATTGTATTCTTTCTTTATTTGGTGTTTAACGTCGTTTTCAACCACGAAGGTTATATCGCGACGGGCAAAATTGTATAGGCATAGCTAAAAATGTCCACCAAATACCCGTGTGACTTGGAATAATAGGCCGTGAAAAGTAGGATATGCGCCGAAATAGCTGCGATCTGCTGGCCGATGTGAATGCGTGATGTATTGTGTAAAAATATTCCATCTCACACGACATAAATAAATCCCTGCGCCTTGAATATGTGCGCGATATAAATTGCATAAAAAAAAAATCAAAACAAAATCCCTGCGCTTAGAACTGTACCCACGGAATACGCGTGATATAACTATAAGCCTCATATTGATTGATTGATTGATAATTTATCTAACAAAGTTCAGGTATGGATATATATATATATCTGTACACACAGTCACTATGTACATTGCATCTGTTCTCATTCGGCACATATCCGCATCCTGCCTAGACGGTTAGCTTCAGTCGCTTCCTGTAACGTTGATCTAACGCCAGCATTCTAGCCTGTTGATACACAGTTTCTAGAATTCTGAGTGACCTGCTGCAGCACAGCTGGTCTCGGCTTAAAAAATCTTGGTCAACAAAGATGGGGTACAAAGTGTTATAAAATAAAGCGTCCTTCCAAAGTCGATGACAGGTCCCCAGAGTATTCACAAAATTATATGGTACTGGAAGCCTTGCATGGCGACGAAAAAGATGTCCACGCCTACATGAAGAAGTATCCTTCACGGCTTCAGCGGAAACAGTCGGCTGGGGATGAGGACTAATGGTGAACCTATGTAAAAAATATAGACAAGAACAAAAATATGTCAATGGGAAAACAAAGAAAGAAGTAGAGAAGGACCTCCCCACCTTAACACAGTGAAAATGAAAAACACATGTGAATGTACTTATTTTTTAAACCCCCCCCCCCCCCCCCCTCCAATTAAGACCAATTATCCAAGATATTTTTCAGTCCTCAAAGGAGAATTTCACTGTTCTCATGGAACCCTCAAGAAAACTGAGCTGTGCTAATATATTATATAACTGCAAACATCCCTCAAATTCAATATTGCAAGCCACTATACATTCCTCATAAAGGCACATTCCTTCATGCTCACGTGTGAAAACTAACATAAGTTTACAAGTGTGTATCTATTTATAATAATAATAATAATAATAACGGGCATTTATAAAGCGCCTTATCAGAAGTTCAAAGCGCGTGACAACAATACATGTATAAAAAATTCATACAATCACTGTCAGATTCAAACAACACATCATGCACATCTCACATCCCCAGACTCTATGCTAAGGCCAACAAAACAAAATAGTCTGTTTACGGTATCCCAACCGACCCCACCTGTATCTGTTCCTTGCTGTTCTCCAAGAGACACCATGGTGCAGCAAGCTGAAGGGTGTCCTGTCGTATTTCCTCGAAGTTGTAGTAGGCAACCAGGTCAGGAGCAGGAGGTGGGGGGCGACTGACCTGCAGCAGAATTCAAATCAATTAGTCAAGTCACTATGACATATCTTTATTGTTATCGCCACACCAACCCTAAATTTTTCCTTCCATACTGTACAGGGTCCCCACTGCTTTTTAGAAACAAAATTCCATGACTTTTTCATGAGCCTCAATAACATTTTCCATGACTAGATCCACAGGTCGCCATTTCCGAACACGCAAACTTTTTACGTCTTGTCACTGCCAGTTTTGACACTGGCTTGCTTTGCACTGAATTTGAGTCAGTTTCTACGCAGTGTCTCTTCGACAAGCAAGTCAAGCATTTGCTAGGCAGTCAGATTATCGGTAATGTTTGCTGGTCCTGTCATTTCACTAAACTGGACCAGCCACTGTTTGTATCCATCTGCACTTTCGTAAATTCTGTTTCGTAACCGTCACTGTGACTTGACGAACTGTCATTTTTTTCACCGCGATACACAGTTCATTGCGAAGATCTTCCTCGGTAATTCGTTCCAATTCCGCATACTTTTTGTTGTCAAGAAACAACTGAAAGAAAGTTTCAAACTCATCATCCTCCATCTTGCTTGTCGAAGCGCTAAAGTACTTTATCGATGCAAAAACAAAAAACTTCGACGAAACCGACTCAAATGCAGCGCAGACGACACGACGAGATAACGGAAGGAAGTGAGCCTCGCTTTGGCTCAAGTGCCGTTAAAAATACCGTTATTCTCGTATGCAAATATGAACGAGAAGTTGGTCATACGAACAAGCCTTGTGCTGGAGACGCAAATCGCGGGGGGGGGGGGGGGGGGGGGGGGGTGGTGGAATGGCTGGGCAACGAAAATCGCCGCTGGCGTGCTAAAGGTTAATTTTTCTTTCTTTTTTATTTTTTTTAAATTCCATGACTTTCCATGACTTGAATTGAAATTCCATGACTTTCCAGGCCTGGAAAATTAAAAATCAAATTCCATGACTTTCCAGGTTTTCCATGACCTGTACGAACCCTGCTGTATTTGTTATCCTGAGAGAGAAAAATCCATGTTGCAGACTCAACTGGAAAAATTCCCTTCTCCATCATCTAGTGGACAGAGCTCACATGATTACAAACAAATCTTTTTTTAAAGTCACATACTTTGTGCGACAGTGTTAGTTTACTGCAACTGTAATTTATAAATAGCAAATTAATAAATATCACTTATCACTATCAGATAATCAGCTAAATGCCTGGCAGATGACCCTCATTCAAAGTGAGTCGTGGCTAAACCATGAAACTAGAAAAACAGGTTATACAGTGGAACACCCCTTTTAAGACCTACAATAATCTGAGAAAATTCAGTCTTAAAAAGGAGGGAGTCTTAAAAGGGGGGTAATTTTACAGAGGTTGTGAACAGAAAGTCTGAGAAAACAAGGTCTTTAAAAGGAGGGAGTCTTAAATTGGGGGGTTCCACTGTACCACAATATAAATCTCACACTGACAGCGGACAAAAACTGAGAAAACACCCAGTATACATCGGTACTCACAAAAGAGTTACAAGTAGCATCTCCAGGAGCCGAAATCCCAAGCCCTTGATATCTGCACGTTTAGCATCTTGTACCTGGAATAGTATGAAGATAACATGTCATTGTCACCGTCAGTAAATCACTTTATCAAAATTATCAATATCATATGATTACTTACTAAAATAACTTTATGAAGTGATCTAGCACTGTCAATGGCAATAGTATCATGACAGTTTGACAGTGAGATTACGATTAATCATCCTCATTAACAAATAACATAGATCAGTTCTAATGTAGTACCTGTTTGTAGTGAACTCACCAGCAGGAGTATTGCATGTATTAATTGCGCATTACTGAATCCATGCACCCACATAGTCTCTTACTAATTTGCAAAACCATAATGACTTCAAACCTCTGATGAATTACATAACTCATTTATGAAGAGTAGTTAATACTAATAGTTGTAGTACAAACCCAAGTTTGTGTGCGTGTTTGTATGTGTGGGTGGGGGTGTCGAGGGGTGGGGGGGGGGGGGGGACGGGGACGGTTACCGATGGTTCACCCACAAAAATGTACACTTACTAAGTAACACTTAAGTAACTATTTTCAAAGCTTCTTGCTTACCTTGGAATAGTGTCAAGCAGCTTATGTTGTGTCTAGATCAGCCATCAGATCTTCACACTCAGCGGGGTCAGCCTGCACATGCTGCAAACTGGACATGCCTGCAATTCTTGAGTAACCAATCTGTTGTTGCGGAGACAACGGAACCATGCTCAAGTCAGGTCCAACTGAAATAAAAGCATATTGTTAGCTGATAAATGATTTGGTCAAGCAAAACCATGCGGTATTTTTTTAATAAAATATTTAAATTTAGGCAAGCGATTCACAGAGCGCAGCGCGCTGTGCAGCGCGGCAATTCACAGAGCGCGGCACGTTGTGCAGCGCAGCGATTCCCAGAGCGCGGCTATTGCTCTCACCAGCGCAGATTGTTGATGCGCTTTATTTTTGTACATGTATGCATGATTATCAGCAACATTTTACAGTCTTTCTTTGAAAGCAACTTCAGGGCTGCAAGACTACAAAATTGCACTTTATGCAGACTGAATATATATATATATATATACGCGTTCAAATCAACTGGAAAAAAACCCACGCTGAAAAAATGATCTGCGCATGCGCGAATTCCAAAATGGCTGCTGAAGTGTTAAACTGGTGTGACACCGATTAACAGTTCCGCGGCACTGTACTCGGATAATTGTTTAAAAACGTCATCCCAGTTTAAAAACTCAGCTCCTTTCCATATATATAGTAGAAGCCATTGCAATGACATGTAGTGATATGAGTATGAGTATGACTGCCAAGTATTCAAGGTCGGTGTCACAAACTGAAAACTCTGCCTGAACAATCCTTCTCATTGCGGTCAATGCGCATGCGCTAACATGGGGAGATTAATCAGGTCGTGAACAACCTAACCCTTAGCCTTACCCTAACCCATGGTTCGATCGGTCAAAGGGTCGCATTTTTGTAAGTCCAAGATTGGCGCATGCGCATTGACCGCAATGAGAAGGATTGTTCAGCAGAGGTAGGCACGTTTTTACATCGACGCGGCGATATACTGGTGAATTCAGTTGAAAGAGTGAGAGAGAGAGAATGGCTCAGCTCTGTTTTTCGTTTTATTGACAGTTTTATTTCTCAAATAGATCAGATAGATGTAGCTGTTGTAAACTTTGCGATTGTGAAGGAAATGTATCGGCAGAATACATCGCGCGTCGTGAATCGCAGCGTTCCTCGTAGTGCAGCGCGTTGTAAATCGCAACGCTGCACAACGCGACGCGCGCTGTGAATCCACTTCGTTAAATTTATGTATACCTCGCTGATGCAAAAATAATGTACTTATTAACTATTAGCATTTAGCTGGTCATTCAAACCATAGCTTGTTTAAAGCTAGTAGTAGCAGTAGTATTTAGTACTAGTAGTAATGATTTAGTAAAATACTACTATAGTAGAACTCGAACTCCTATTGCTAGTAAATTACTAATTAGTGCACACAAGAACAACAATGGCAGTTGGCAATGGCACTGGCAGAATACGATCAAATATCATTATTAGTCTCACCATGGGTTGACGTCCCATCAAAATGAATCACTGAATGAATTAGGGACTGAATCAAACTTCAGAGACATCATTGCAATTTTTCACAAAGACTGATTTTCAGCAAACAGCCATGTTTACCTGTACAAATGTATCAGTGCTATCACTATGACTATGAGTATGACAGTGTGGTAACTGGTAAGCTTAGTATTTGGTTCGAGCACAGGCGAAAGGTATCGTCCACTGGACCACCAGACTACTTTCATACTCAATACCAAACACTGTACATAAGGAAGTTGTGGTCCAGTGATTGAGTGAATACCTTCCGCCTGTGGTTCGAGACAGAGACAAAGTTGAAACTTAATTCGAGAAGCCAAACGGCTGACGAATACTTACGTATTTTGAGCAAACCCCACACACGTCGACCTCAAGTTGATGTCTGCTGGAGTACGTAGTCATAAAAACGTCCATAAAGCTTGGTTTTGAAACGTTTCTTTGCACGAGTTAGATTTATCCGCCATTTGTGATAACAGTTTACTGTACATGGCGCATGCGCGGTCTGCGCGACGTTACCAAACTATCGCCGGCACAGGCCACTGGCACTGATCTAAAAAGAGAGACTGACAAGTACAGGCACCTTATGGTGACTGATAACCCGACAGGCACAACCATGCTGTTGTTGTACGTTGTTGTGTTTTGTAGTTGTTATATTTAGTCAAGTTTTGACTAAATATTTTAACATCGAGGGGGAATCGAAACGAGGGTCGTGGTGTATGTGCGTGTGCGCGTGTGTGTGTCTGTGTGTGTGTGTAGAGCGATTCAGACTAAACTACTGTACCGATCTTTATGAAATTTGACATGAGAGTTCCTGGGTATGAAATCCCCGAACGGTTTTTTTCATTTTTTGGATAAATGTCTTTAATGACGTCATATCCGGCTTTTCGTGAAAGTTGAGGCGGCACTGTCACGCCCTCATTTTTCAACCAAATTGGTTGAAATTTTGGTCAAGTAATCTTCGACGAAGCCCGGACTTCGGTATTGCATTTCAGCGTGGTGGCTTAAAAATTAATTAATGACTTTGGTCATTAAAAATCTGAAAATTGTAAAAAAAAAAAAATTTTATAAAACGATCCAAATTTACGTTTATCTTATTCTCCATCATTTGCTGATTCCAAAAACATATAAATATGTTATATTCGGATTAAAAACAAGCTCTGAAAATTAAATATATAAAAATTATTATCAAAATTAAATTCGGTCCAAATCAATTTAAAAACACTTTCATCTTATTCCTTGTCGGTTCCTGATTCCAAAAACATATAGATATGATATGTTTGGATTAAAAACACGCTCAGAAAGTTAAAACAAAGAGAGGTACAGAAAAGCGTGCTATCTTTCTTAGCGCAACTGCTACCCCGCTCTTCTTGTCAATTTCACTGCCTTTGCCATGAGCGGTGGACTGACGATGCTACGAGTATACGGTCTTGCTGAAAAATGGCATTGCGTTCAGTTTCATTCTGTGAGTTCGACAGCTACTTGACTAAATATTGTATTTTCGCCTTACGCGATCTTGTTTCAAGTTCAGATGATGAGGCCGTGTGCGCTGCCAAAAGCAACTAATTAAAAGTGTGTGTGTGTGTGTAAAGCCGAGCGGTGGTAGCTTCACGTAGCTCCTAATATGGACCGGCTCCTAATATGGACCACCTCCTGTTCTGAAAAACTAACGGCGCTTGAGCGCTCAAAAAAGTTTTGTTCGCTGTATTGCAGAAACACAAATCTCAAAACCGTTAGGCTTTTTCTCTTTTTTTCACTCAGTTTGGCAGCGTTCACTCTAAACGGCTTTGCCGCCGAAAACGGACTCGTTTCTGTCCACAGCCAAAGCTTTTATCACACAAAAATTGCTATATATGACAGCTAAGACCGCATTTGTTACATTTTAGCAGGGTTGACCCCGAGTTTTTACCGTGCAAACAAAAAATATTAGCAAGATCTCAAAGTATGTGCGAGTCCCCTAATATGGACCACCTTCAACAAATCGAGAAAAAAAAGCTAAAAGCTATTTTCAATAATTCATTAAGAAGCTTGCTGGAAATAACCTATAACTAGTCCTCGAGATTTAAAAAAAAAAGTCTTCTTTTCGTGGAAGTTGATAATTTTACTTATTTTCACTCTGTTTTTGATAAGCTTCTTTAGTTTCCTGGTGTGCTTCAAATAATGCTCTCATCAACCCGAAACAGATCAATCTAAAGCATATTTGAATTAGACTGACTTGTACACTAAGTTGTATCATGTTATTTTGAAGTATAGGGGGCTTTTTACAGTGATTTGTGAAGGCCGCTTCACTGATCCATATTAGGCGCCCAGGCTCCTATTATGGACCATTTGTGATTTTGTCTGTATTTAATTTTTGTTGAATGTTTATCAAAGCTATTTCACTCTAATAAGGCCTAACGGTTAACCTAAGAGAAAAGGACTACCAAACACAAAATAAAACTTCTTCGCAAGAAAACAAGCTAGTTATCAGCATGAAACAAAAAGTGGTCCATATTAGGAGCCCTTCCTAACTGTCTGTGTCTGCGTCGAAGATGTTACCGTGAATGTGTTTTTAAAAGACATTTGACAGGACGGCATTCAAACCACACGCACCAGACACGAACCGACGAACAAAATACTTCTGACAACAAAATGTAAAATCAATTAACAAGAGTGTAGTAAGATTCCAAATTGTATTCAGACCAAAACAACAATCATAAAAATATACATGGGTTCTTTCATATGTGTGTGTGTGTGTGTTGATGATGATAACTAGTTTTAACGTCCTCTTAGAACTGCAACTTGCTTTAGGACAGGTAGAGTTAATATGCTTTATGTGGGGACAAGACACTGAACAAACATGCAACCAGAGAACACATATATGATCGTGTTATAATTATATCTGGAAGTCTTTTGCGATATTTCAAAATGGGGATGGAAGTAAAGATTGTGTACGCGGAATATGGTTGGACTGGAGCGGTTTTGTAGGCTTATTTTTTTAATTTTTGTTATGTGGGATATTGTTATATTTTTGGCTGAATAGGTAAGTAAATAGATAACTGGAAAAATAATACAATGAAGAAGAAAAAGCTCGGTGTGAGGAACGGAGATCAGGTTTTTTTTAAAAACAGATATCCTATTTCAGCCTTCTACTATTGAGAGACACAGGGTGTATGCTAGCTTCCATTGAAGCGTGCAATGTTTATCTAAAAAAAAACTCATGGGGTTTCAGGTTATGTTCGTTGACAAGGGTGTGTAGGTTGCAGAAATCTTGCTGGAGTGATTGGCAGCGGTCAAAGAGGTGTAACAAAGATATAAACTGTCCACATTCACAGAGACGGGGAAAGCACTTGTGAGCGCATCCATGGCCATCCGTGCGAATTCTGAGAAGTATTTTAAGGAGGGAGGTGGGGAGTGTAGGCCTGTTTTGTTTTGTTTGTCGGGGCAGAATAAGCCAACCATGGGCATTGCCTTCTATTTTCAATTCTGTTTCCCAGTGACGCCAGGCAACTTTGGCCATTTTGTGTTTTGCTCCCGTCTTTGTTAATTTTATGTCATGAAATGCTGCTTGATCTGTAACAGCCTCTTTTGCTTCTCTGTCAGCCATATCCTTGCCTCTGATCCATGTGTGTGAGGGGAAGTACGTAGCCTAAGGGTCAGTTCTGTTCAAGAGGCAATGATCTGGTGACAGAGGAACAATATTTCCGTCTGAAGCTCTTCTCGGTTTCTGGAACCATTTTGAAGAGCAGTTATGCTGGTTTTGAGTCGGAGAGAATCACGACTCTTGTTGGAGGTCGAGGGGGGTCATTGATATAGTGGCATGCTCTTAAGATAACGTAGCCAGCATTTCTGCAGTGAAAATGGACACATCCTTGTTGAGTTTAATTTGTTTAACTTATTTTGAGGTCAGGAATGACAAAAGCACAGTCAGCTTGGTCATCATTTTTTTGGAGCCGTCAGTAAATATTTGTAGGTGATCTTTGTTATTGTTTGAGATTATTTCTTTTACTATTGATGAGACAAGTACAGGGTTATCTTTTTTTGTTACACCCAGATCATGATCAGGGATTATAATGGGGGATTCCATGAACCAAAATGGGAAGGGGTGAATGGGAATGTGGGCCATCCTACCTGGGTTTACCCCCACTTTCTTGAAATATCGGTTGAACATATAGTCTGCTAGTGGGATCGTTGCTTCGTGTATTTTGGGTGTTTTTCTTTTTAGGTTTTGGTAAGAGGCCGAGGTTATTGTGTCGAACTCAGCAGTGAGCTCTTCGTTCACAGCATTGTCAAAAGTACTTGCTCTTGATACGTACTGGGCCGACTTTAGTCTTCTTTCTTCATCGAGGGGCAGCCAGCCAGCCTCTTGATACACTAGTTTGTTTATGGAGTCTTTTGGGAGATCAAAGATGAGTTAGAGTGCAGCCATTTCGGCTCTTAGGCACAATAATAGCAAACTAAAGAAGGGGAAGGGAAACGAAAGGGAGGGTAAAAACCACGCACTTCTTTACTCAAACTTCATAAAACCGACTGTAAAACTAACACCGGCTATTCTCCTTTCTCAATCATTATCAAAATCGATCCTAAAACAAAACAAGTCGCGTAAGGCGAAAATACAACATTTAGTCAAGCTGTCGAACTCACAGAATGAAACTGAACGCAATGCAATTTTTCAGCAAGACCGTATACTCGTAGCATCGTCAGTCCACCGCTCGTGGCAAAGGCAGTGGAATTGACAAGAAGAGCGGGGTAGTAGTTGCTCTGAGAAGGACGGCACGCTTTTCTGTACCTCTCTTCGTTTTAACTTTCTGAGCGTGTTTTTAATCCAAACATATCATCTCTATATTTTTTTGGAATCAGGAACCGACAAGGAATAAGATGAAAGTGTTTTTAAATTGATTTCGAAAATTTAATTTTGATAAAAAAAATTATATTTTTATTTATATGTTTTTGGAATCAGAAAATGATGTCAGATGAAGAATAAGATGAACGTACATTTGGATCGTTTTATACATTTTTTTTCTACAATTTTTAGATTTTTAATGACCAAAGTCATTAATTAATTTTTAAGCCACCAAACTGAAATGCAATACCGAGGTCCGGCCTTTGTCGAAGATTGCTTGACTAGAATTTCAATTAATTTGATTGAAAAATGAGGGTGTGACAGTGCCGCCTCAACTTTTACAAAAAGCCGGATATGACGTCATCAAAGGTATTTATCGAAAAAAATAAAAAACATTTCCGGGGATATCATACCCAGGAACTCTCATGTAAAATTTCATAAAGATCGGTTCAGTAGTTTGGTCTGAATCGCTCTACACACACACATGCACACGCACACACACACACACACAAACTTGACTAAATGTAAAGAGACAGTATGTATTGCATCTAAACACGAGCTAAGTAAAACATTATCAGAAAAGGTAGAGCAAGAGAAATCCCAAAACTCAAATTCGAGTCACTGCAGTTCGTACTGTACAAGTTGAGAAAGTTGCAAGTCCAGTCAGTAGCCACCATCTCGGACGGATGTTTCGGGGAGGGGGGGGGGGGGGGGGGAGTAGAACAAATGCCTATCTGTGGTCCTTCGCCGCTTCGAATTCCTTACAGGTCCCACACACATGGGAAAACGATTAACTCGGCCAGTAGCCTACCCCAGCAAAAGTGCAAAGGAATATAGAAGAAAACTAAAATCTGACCGCGCTAAATAGTCAGGTTAGAATGACCTACTTTCTCTGCTCAACGCACGGGCAATGCAGTCTCTCGTGTACACTGTACCGTGACAAGGCTCATAATTATAGAGAAAATAAGAGATACCCCCAAAAATGTTTGTGCACTGCACTTTTTTTCACATTTATAAACTGATGATCAGTGTGTGTATGTGTGTGTTCAGTTGTGTGTGCGTGTGTGTGTGTCAGTTCAAGGGGTGTGTGTGTGTGTCACTGTGTGCCCGTGTGTGTGTGTGTGACGGTCAGTCAGTGTGTGCCCGTGTGTGTGTGTGTGTGTGTGTGTGACGGTCAGTCAGTGTCAGTCACAGTGTGTGTGTGTGTGTGTGTGTGTGTGTGCATGTGTGTGCATGTGTGTGTGCCGTGTGCAGTGACAGTGTGAATGTGTGTGTGTGTGTATGATGTATGTGCAGTGTGTGTATGTGTGTGTGTGTGTGTGTGTGTGACCGTGCTGAGAGAGAAACTAGAGAGAGAGAGAGGGAGCCGATAATCGTCTGATTCTGCAGGTTCGGCACCAGGCTGATGAAAACGCAGAATAATCCATCAAAACAACACTCTAACATCAAGTTTTAGAAACCAGAAAAACTTATCGAAACTCCATAGGTTTCGTGGTGTTTTGCGCACTGCTCCGTGCGTTAATGTAGCGAAAACGTCCAAAACGCAGACACCCAAACTCGATGTTTTACTGTGTTTTGCAGCCCGCTAAAATCTCAGGGATTTTATTGCGTTACGGCAGTTTTTCTAACTTGATGTGAATCGCACAGGTATAATGCCACAAAATTCAGTTGATTAACTTCATGTTTCATGTTATATGCCACGTTATAGTGCCAAAACGTGACTTTTCGCCCAGTGAGAACCGTTCATCGGTATGGTTCACCGCCTATCCTCGCACGCAGGTGCACCACCACTGATGTTCAGATTGCTGGTCGTACACCAGTTACTGCTGAGTTCCTGGTCATTCCTGGATCTTCACCTCCTCTACTTGGAAGATCGACGTCTGAAGCACTAGGCGTTCTTCACATTGGCGTAAACCACGTTCGTCAAGATCAAGACCCTCTCAGTCAGTACCCAGGTATCTGTGACGGCATAGGGAAACTGAAACACTTTGAAGTAGCCCTCCATATCGACAAGACGGTGCAACCAGTAGCCAGAAAGCACAGCAGAATTCCGTTTCATTTGCGAGACAAAGTTGCAGCAGAACTCAAGAAACTCGAAAAAGAAGATGTGATCGAGAAAGTTTCAGGACCTACAGAGTGGATGTCAAGAATAGTAGCCACTCCGAAACCCAAAATTCCGAATGACATCAGAATTTGTGTGGACATGAGGGAAGCCAACAAAGCAATTCTCAGAACACGTCATGTTACACCCACTCTTGAAGAACTCGTCTCTGACATGAACAACGCCACTGTCTTCAGCAAACTTGACCTGAGATCAGGGTACCATCAACTCGTTCTCAGACCAGAGTGCCTCTACATCACTACCTTTTCAACTCATTGCGGACTGTATCGCTATAAACGTTTGAGTTTTGGTGTGAACTCTGCCGCAGAAGTTTTTCAGCACACCATACAAACTGTCATCGCAACCTCAGCGACGACATCATCATCTTCGGTCGTGATCAAAGAGACCATGATCGTATGCTGCATGAAACGCTGAGACGCATCCATGATTCAGGTCTGAAACTCAATCAGAAGAAATGTGTTTTCAGTCAACCACAAGTCGAGTTCTACGGCTTCATCTTCAGTGGTGAAGGACTGAAACCAGATCCAGCGAAAGTTTGCGCTCTTCGCGAAGCAGCCACGCTCAGCAACACCACAGAACTACGTTCTTTCCTAGGCATGGCTCAGTACTCAGTACGCTTTATCGAGAACTTCGCCACCATCACTGAACTTCTTCGTCAACTGACGAAGCAGAACGCTACTTGGTCATGGGAAGAACCGCAAGAAACTGCTTTCAAGACTGTCAAAGCCGCTCTATGCAAGTCTGCAACTCTTGCCTACTTCGACATCAAGAAGCAAACAGAGATCCTGGTATACGCAAGCCCTGTAGGAATCGCCGGATTGTTGTCACAAGACGGTAGACCTGTATGTTACGCAAGTCGCGCCCTATCTGATGTAGAACAGCGCTACTCTCAGACGGAAAGAGAGGCACTCGCAGTAGTCTGGGCATGCGAACATTTTGACATATACATTCGAGGAACAAGCTTCAAAATGATCACCGACCACCGACCGCTGCTTAACATAGATCTGGGAAAAACCATTTCCACCTGCACGCATTGCCAGATGGTCTCTACGTCTCCAACCCTATGACGTACACATGAAGTACAGGCCAGGAAAAGACAAACCTGCAGACTATCTGTCTCGTCACCCTGGTCCCGCCACAGCCTCATCTCATGAAGAAAAGATAGCAGAAGAATTTGTCAACTTCACTGCTATGTCGTCCCCTCCTGACGCCATCACACTTGAAGACGTGCAAACATCAACCGCAAAAGATCCAGTCCTTCAAGCCATCATGAAATGTGTGAACAGTGGTCGCTGGCATGAAAACACTCATGGTATTGCCAAAGAAACATTCACATGTTTTCGCAACATCAAGGACTCGCTGTGTGTAAACGCTCAGCAAAACATTCTTCTCAAGGGCTCACAGTTTGTAATACCCTCTTCTCTTCAAGCTCGTGTCGTTGATCTAGCACACGAAGGACATCATGGAATTAATAAAACCAAGGCCCTTCTCAGAAGCAAAGTCTGGTTTCCGGGAATCAACGCCGCTGTTGAGTCAGCTGTGCGCAGTTGCATCCCATGTCAAGCAAACAACAACCGTCGTGAACATCAACCGCTGCTCATGTCCAACCTACCCATGCGGTCCATGGCAAGAACTCAGCATCGACTTTTGTGGTCCTCTACCATCTGGTGCATCACTTCTGGTCATCACAGATGAGTACTCCAGGTACCCAGTAGTTGAAGTTCTCCAGAACACTACAGTTGAGGCTGTGATTCCTGTTGTCAACAAAGTGTTTTCTCTGTTTGGCTACCCTGCACTGGTGAAAACTGACAACGGCCCACAGTTCATCAGGCCAAACAAAATAATAGGTGTGGTTACGGTAACATAGCCAAAAAAAATAGGGTAGGTAGGTAGGCAATCACTTTTTTTTTTTTTTTTACTTTTTTTTCTAATGTGTACAAATTAAACCTACTTGACAGGGAAATAAGTGTGCGACTCGGGCGCTTTCGCTTTCATTGCGTTGTCTGCACTCGTTTTCTTGTTTTTTGTGTGTATTTTTTTGACAAATGTAATAAAAAGTTATTGGGTCGGCCCCAAAAAATAGGGTAGGTCGGGTTACCGTAACCACACCTATTTTTTTTTTAGGCCTCAGTAAGCTGTGGAAACAGTTCATGCAGTCATGTGGAGTGAAACACCGACGCATTACTCCTCTGTGGCCGAAAGCAAACGCTCAAGCAGAAACGTTCAACAAACCCATGATGAAAGCTGTTCGCTCAGCCCACGTTGAGAGAAGAAGCTGGCGACAAGAGCTCCACAGATTCTGCAGAGTCTACAGAGCAACACCACACTGCACCACGTCGTTCACTCCTTACTTCCTCATGTTTGGTCGGGAACCGAGAACGAAGCTGCCAGAAGTCCAGTCTAACAGTTCACAACATCCTGCTGCCAGAAGTCCAGTCTAACAGTTCACAACATCCTGCTGATGCAGAAGTGCGCCTGAGAGACACATTTGCAAAGCAGAAAATGAAGTGTGCTGCCGACAAGCGACATCATGCCAAAGACTACAACATTGAGCCTGGTGACAGCGTTTTGGTGAAGCAGATGAAGCAGAACACACTCTCCACTAATTTCAATCCAACACCTCTTCTTGTGACTGATACCAAAGGTTCCATGATCACCGCACAGAAGCCTGATGGGTCGACCGTCACGAGAAACTCTTCCCTTTTCCGTCGACTGCCGCCATCTGTAACACCACAAGTGGTCTCCAACAAAGAGGACGCACGAGTTACAGAAGCTGAAGAGACAACCAGGACTGACCACGAAGAAGCCCCAACTGCTGGGGAAACTGATGACGATGTTCCGCCAAGCACTACACCTTCTTCACACGGTTCAGTTCCGCCTGCCAGTATTAGCCCACGTCGGTCCAAAAGAAATCGCACTTTTCCACAACACATGAAAGACTATATGTGTGTTTAAAGACTGAAGTGCAAGATGTGAAAACATTTCCAGATAACAATCTAGAAATTCAAGTTTTAGTGTGTTGATATTCTATTTATAACAAAACGAACAACAAACAAGAGACAGACAGTAATCATGCCGTACAATTAAGTTGTTTCTCAGTTCAGTTTAAAGTGATATCAAGACAGATGTGTTTCTTTTCAGTTTTCAGGTATTATGAATATGATGAATAGTAAAGACCAAGTTTGTTTTCAAGAAGTATATTGAACTGTAATTAGCTATGGTTTTTATTTTGGTTCTGAAGTTTAAAACTATTTTGAATAATTTGATTTTTCCAGCAGTTAACAGTAACAGTAAATTTAAAAGAGTGTTTTTCATTCAAAGAGGGGAAATATATAATGACTAGTATGCTGTTGTCTCCCTTTGACCAGTTCATTGTATCTACGGTACCTATGTACTATCGGGGTTCAATGTTTGGATCAGTCATGCGCACTGATACTTCCCGACAGAGAGCCTGCCATGTGGTCACCGAATAAACCGTTGCACCTCACCCTTCTTGTGTCCGTTGGTTTTGTCCGCTTAACAACCCCAAGACATTACAACGTCTTACCTTTTTTGTCAAAATTCTGTTTTGAATTTGCTCTCTTAATATCGCATTAACTGAACCCGACGGGCATGCTCTTTTTTCTTTGCTAGGTTGTTGCAAGCCCTGGAAGCATCTTGTTGCACTCGTCATTGATGTCATTTATATCTTCGTTAGGTTGCTGTACATGTCTCCACCAGGTGTACCCTTCATAGCCCTATGTTTCGCCGTACGCATCGTGCAAGCCCTGGGCGCCTCTGCTTTTGTGACTGCAAGTTTTGCTCTCATAGCCAACGAGTTTCCGGAAAATGTGGGCACCGCGTTTGTGAGTTGATTAGTTTTCAGTTATAAGGATTATACTGTTTCTTGTAGACTAATTCGGTTATTTTTCAATTTACCCCCCGCGGGTTATGGGGAAGAATTTACCCGATGCTCCCCAGCATGTAGTAAGAGGCGACTAACGGATTCTGTTTCTCCTTTTACCCTTGTTAAGTGTTTCTTGTATAGAATATAGTCAATTTTTGTAAAGGTTTTAGTCAAGCAGTATGTAAGAAATGTTAAGTCCTTTGTACTGGAAACTTGCATTCTCCCAGTAAGGTAATATATTGTACTACGTTGCAAGCCCCTGGAGCAAATTTTTGATGAGTGCTTTTGTGAACAAGAAACAATTGACAAGTGGCTCTATCCCATCCCCCCCCCCTTTCCCCGTCGCGATATAACCTTGAATGGTTGAAAACGACGTAAAACACCAAATAAAGAAAGAAAAGAATTTTTCAATTTCCCTTGTACTTTTAGATTTTATGAGGAATTGAGTGGCCTTTTTTGGTGATTGAATCTTTTACGTCTTGAAGGCGAGAATGTGTGTATGCAGTGAGAAATGTGTTCGGTGGTGCTGTGTTTGTCGTTTTACGAACAAACACTGTAATTGTTCATGTGTGAGATAGTATTGTCAATGTGTTTGATTTTGATTTGATTTGATAAATTTGTATTTAGTCTTTGTCTTTGTCTTTTGTTCGAAATAAAAAAAAACAAGAAAGGTAGGTTGTTGGAACGTTTGTTATTGACAAAACAATACATTCACAGATATTTCGACCCAACGGTCTTTTAAGTGAACAGACAAACAAATATTCACACAAAACTTATCTTGATATAATTTTGTTCGGTTCGTTGTCTTGTTTCATCCAATCATGTTTTACTACTTTCTCGAGACAAGCTTCATGTGTCTGTCTACAGGGGGCATTGGAGACATTTACCGGTCTTGGCTATGTGGTGGGGCCTTTGCTGGGAGGCGTTCTCTATGAGGTGTGTCTGCTCTTGTCCATAACACAAGCTTCTGTGCCTAAATACCACCTAGAGTTGGCCATTTTGAATCTGGTTTGACATCTCAGTAATAGCGAGACTAAGCTAACATTTTGTTCTTGCGTGTGGACCTCCGTGGTCTAAAAAGAGCAAAATACACTGAAAACCAGCGCACTATTTTGACGTTCAGCATAGAATTTTCATTCCATTTCTGCACGTACTCCTCTCCCACAAAGTTGGCATGATTGTTCGCTGGGTATGTGTGTGTATATAGTGTTTTCTTCCGCAAAAACCACGTCTTATCGCGCTGCGTTCAAGACGGAAAAGGAAGTAGTGAGATTTAACTCCCTTGAATTATCGTAGGTTTGACTTTCTACAGAAAAGCTACCAAATTATCTTTTCCGATTGTCTTACGGAGGTGTCAGCCGAACCAGGTCATAACCAAAGTTAAGTAAAGACTTAAATTGTTGCATTGCATATATATATATGAATATTGTGTGAACAGTACGATGTGGTGATTTTTGTCCGTATGGTTAATTGTTTTATGTAGGGTGTACCAGGGATGTCGTTAGGCGTCGGACATCGGACATAGACCGATTTAGAGGCTCAAATGTCCGATTCCCATAGCCGCATGGCGGTCAGATGTCCTATCGTTTGGAACTGAGCGCTGGCATTGTCCGATAAGAACTCAATTCCTTCGGACAGCGCGATATTCGTTAATGTTCCTTTCAAGATACACATTTTCAAAAAGCGACCAAGCACTCTCGCGTACAGGTGCACTGAAGTTGTGCAATGTGGATCTTGCGTTTGGGTGACACCCGTCTGCAGCACATTAAAGTTAGGAGTATGGGAGACAACTCCAACTGACTTAGTCTTGCGTCTGCTTTTGCTTTCAGTTCGAGACATTTTGACGAAGCGCACTGAGTTATGCCACCGAAAAAAAATAAAAATAAAGCCTGCCAAAGTTCAACAAAAGCTGAACACCTTTGGCTATTCAACGGCATCCTGTGCTACATTAGGGTCAAAAACAGGGGGTAACACGGTGAGCGTCATTCTTGAAAATGAAACAATTCTGACGTCCTATTAACATTTCTGAAAGCGGTCAAATGTCCTATTGATGCTGAAGAGCTAGGACATTTGTATCCTTAGCGGATTATGGCTTTATTCAGTTATTCTGCAGAAAAGACAAATGCTGGAGAAAAACCGTTCTTTTCTGCAGCATTTCTGCATAATGTCATCTTTCGCCGAAGCAGCGGTTTTTTTTCTGCAGCAAAACATTTTACTGCACTAAAATTGAAATAAAGAATGCTTCAGTAAAACGGTGCTGTTGTTTTGCTCCAGAAAAACCCGTTGCTTCGGCGAAATATGACATTATGCAGAAATGCTGCAGAAAAGACAGTTTTTCTCCAGCATTTCGGTTTTTTCTGCAGAATAACTAAATAATGTCAAAATGCTGAAGAAAAAGTGCGAACAGTTTTTCTCCAGTAAAACAACATCACCGTTTTACTGCAGCATTCTTGATTTCAATTTTACTACAGTTAAACTGTTTTACTGCAGAAAAAAACGTTGCTCTCGCGAAAGATGACATTATGCAGAAATGTTGCAGAAACAAACAGTTTTTCTCCAGCACTTCTGTATTTCTGCAGAATAACTGAATAAAGTCATAATCCGCTAAGGATACATTTGTCCTATAGGTATGAATATGTAGCAACATCCCTGTGTACATTTATATGTTCTTTTCTGTATATGTTCTTTTGTAAAAGGCCTAGAGCCATAGGTTAGGCACTTAAAAAATGTCCAGTTATTATTTAAGTTATTGAGACATCCCAGTGCACTAAGGGATTTATAGAGCAAATCGAGAAAATTCATTATTGAACGAAGCGCATAGCGCTGAGTTCAACACTTATTTTCGAGATTTGCTCTATAAATCCCTTAGTGCACTGGGATTGTTTCAATAACGATATTGTCAGTACCGCCATAGAAAAAAGAAGATTCCAAACGCACATTTTGCTACGCGCATTTGGATAGGCGTAACTGTGTGGTCAGGTTTGTGTCAGATCTACTTTTGTGTGGGCTGTCTCAAGTGTGTCGTGCTTTCGTTACTCTTGTTTTAATTTCTGTTGGTATATTCCAGAGTAGCGTTAAGCTAAAAAGTGATGATCTTTCACACAGACCTCATTTAAACTCGGAGAAAGGACTGTGCTCTTAGTTATTTGCGATTCGAAACCTTCATCGAGCTTCGACAGATTGACTGTGCAGAGTTGCCCCTTGAATTGACTCTGAGGCCACGGTTAGCACATTTTCAAAGTAAATGTGGTATGTTTCTCGTGTTGTATCTTCACTCATCGGGGAGTCTGGTACTATATATGAACGGTAAGAATGCTTTGAACTCTACACGTATTACATCCCCATCGTTTGTTTGTTCACATTTGCCCAACATGTTAATTTGCTGCGGGGTTTATATCGTCTGCTGGGCGGCTAGGGCAATCGAACCACTGAACTGCAGTCTCATTTCAAAAACAAAAATTGTTCGTCTGCACGCATGAGGCAGGCTGGTAATAAGTTTTATACATGGTAAGAACGTTCTTAACCCTACACGTTTTCGATTCCGATTGTTGTTGCCTTGAAATAATCATTCGGAAACCATTCATTTACTGAACTGATGCAGTCGTATTTCAGTGTAGTCTAGTATAACAGAGTCGACTTTCAAATGCTGGTCTAGCTTGTAGGCCTACTTTATCAATTATAGAAAACAGTTGTTACGGTGCTATTATTATGTCCGCCCCAATTCAGTTAAATTCAGAGAGCTTTTTTCCACTACAAAAAAGAGTTTATTGCTAAAACTCGCAAAGTTCATGACACTTGTCATGGACTGTTTGAGAAGCGAGTAAAATTTAATTCTCTTTTAGCTTTATACTCCGTTATCTGTTTTGTGTTGTTTGTAATAGTATTTTTGTCCTTATGTTAACCCACCCATCACCCCCCCCCTCTCTCCCTTCCCCCCATTTCCCATAGTAAAGAAATGTATGTAATCACTTTGCACTTGTAATGTTTTATTATTTTGTGTATTATTATTATCATTATTATTATTATTATTATTATTATTTATTATTATTATTGTTGAATTGTTTCTTGTATTGTTTTTGCTCTCCCTCAACTCCCTTTTCTGTACATAGTCTGATTTCTTTTTGTTTTAGTTCCTTTTATTTGGTGTTGAATGAAATGTGTTTTTATTGTGTTTTTTAATTTTCCATGTACCCTCACGGGGTTTTATTGGAATAAATAAAACTTGACTTGGAATAACACTTGTGTTTTCTGTTTGCCGCTGGGTATTTTATACTAACTCATCATTTTGGTAATGTGGTTAATAAGCTACATGCCACTAACACGGCATATGAGAAGAATCTTTGCAAGTCAAAACGAGAAGAGACCATTGGCATTGTGGAAGAGACACAGCCGCTTCTATTTTTAGATCAGTGGGATTCACTGTGGCACAGGCGCCTGCGATCTGTCAGAAAAAAAACACTTCTGCTTTGAGCCGCATGAAATTTATGGTTATTTTTTGGTAAAGTGGAGAATATAAGCTACATGTCATTAATTAATTCTGAGGATGAGAGTACAGTCTCGCTTTGGCAAAGGGCGTAAGAATACGCTCTGAGTGCGCTAACAGATTTAAGCGCATCGCCATTAGCCAATCAACTGGTTCACATCAGTCATGTGACACCAGTACTTACTGACAATTATTATTATAATTGTCGCCATGGATACATACAGATGGTGCACATGTGGACGTCAGTGTAATCAACTCACCATTACAGTGGAGTTACAACACACAGAGTCTTACATGCTATTGATGAAATGTATATAGTCTCTCTGTTATTTAGGGTTTTTTTGGAAGGCAAAATGAACAAGGTTTTAGGTGGTTATCTTTGCTTTAATTATAATTGTAATTCAATCAAGTTGGCGTTTTTATGAAACAGATCCTGTGATTGGTCAGAATGCCCCAACTCATTAACAATTACCGGTCATTAATTGTCGATAACCACTCGCTAAAAAAGCCATTAACCACCTGCTGGTGAGGCGCATTAATACAACCTCAACTAGTCTCGGTTAGCTTTGAGGGTCATTTTACAAGTAGGAAATATGAAGGCCAACGAAATACCGAGACCATAAGGTATGCAAAGTGATGACGTCGAATACGTGAGGTAGGTTGATGCATGAATTCTTCCGGACTACGTCAGTCAATTCCAAAGATCGCTTTTGTGATGAAACGAATTTGTTTTAGAGTTTGCTGTCTAGAAACCCGTCAAAATTTATGTGAAAGGAAAAAAAACAAGGAGCAGATTGATACGATAGGAATACAGAGACATATTTCTTGGGACTTGACCCTTGCAGGTAGCGGGTGGACTGAAAGTAGTGTGTAAACAGAACAGAACCAATTCTGACTGTTTACCATCGCATGAAAGCAGAAAAGAGATCGTCGTCAGATTGAATTACAAAAACATTAACATGCTTCCATTTGAAACTTCTCGGTCTTCATCGTGGATTGACGCCCTCCAAAAGTCTAATTGAAGCCCTCCGTCGCTTCGCTCCGTCGGGCTTCAATTAGCTTTGGTCGGGCGTCAATCCACGATGACGACCTCGAAGTTTTAAATGGAAGCATGTTAATGTGTAATTATTACACCCCCGGTATAGGGGTGTGTATAGGTTTCACTGGATGTGTTTGTTTGTTTGTTTGTTTGTGTGTTTGTGTTCGCATATAGATCTCAAGAATGAACGGACCGATCGTCACCAAACTTGGTGAACAGGTTCTATACATTCCGGAGACGGTCCTTACAAAAATTGGGACCAGTCAAACACATGGTTAGGGAGTTATTGGTGGATTAAGATTAAGAGTGACTTATTAATGGTCAAAGGGAAATAACCTTCTCAGTTGGTGGCAGTGAGAATGGTTATTTTCTGACTTCTGACTTCTGACTTTTGACTTGACTTTTGACTTTTGACTTCTGACTTTTGACTTTTGACTTCTGACTTTTGACTTTTGACTTCTGACTTCTGACTTTCTCTCTGTCTCTTTGTCTCTCTGTAAGGACGGGTTTTTTTTCCTACCTCGGAAGAATTTCTTGTTTCAATATAGAAATGTTTTAATGGTCGATATATGTGTGAATGTAACGTTTGTTGTCAATAACAAACGTTCAAACAACTAACCTTTCTTGTTTTTTGATTCTGAAAATTGGAACGTTGGCAGTCTCTTTGTTTTTCTATTTAGTCAAGTTTTGACTAAATATTTTAACATCGAGGGGGAATCGAAACGAGGGTCGTGGTGTATGTGCGTGTGTGTGCGTGTGTGCGTGTGTGTGTGTGTGTGTAGAGCGATTCAGACTAAACTACTGGACCGATCTTTATGAAATTTGACATGAGAGTTCCTGGGTATGAAATCCCCGAACGTTTTTTTCATTTTTTTGATAAATGTCTTTGATGACGTCATATCCGGCTTTTCGTGAAAGTTGAGGCGGCACTGTCACGCCCTCATTTTTCAACCAAATTGCTTGAAATTTTGGTCAAGTACTCTTCGACGAAGCCCGGGGTTCGGTATTACATTTCAGCTTGGTGGCTTAAAAATTAATTAATGACTTTGGTCATTAAAAATCTGAAAATTGTAAAAAAAAATAAAAATTTATAAAACGATCCAAATTTACGTTTATCTTATTCTCCATCATTTGCTGATTCCAAAAACATATAAATATGTTATATTCGGATTATAAACAAGCTCTGAAAATTAAATATATAAAAATTATTATCAAAATTTTTGTTTCGAAATCAATTTAAAAACACTTTCATCTTATTCCTTGTCGGTTCCTGATTCCAAAAATATATAGATATGATATGTTTGGATTAAAAACACGCTCAGAAAGTTAAAACGAAGAGAGGTACAGAAAAGCGTGCTATGCAGCATAGCGTAACCACTACCCCGCTCTTCTTGTCAATTTCACTGCCTATGCCGTGAGCGGTGGACCACGAGTATACGGTCTTGCTGCGTTGCATTGCGTTCAGTTTCATTCTGTGAGTTCGACAGCTACTTGACTAAATATTGTATTTTCGCCTTACGCGACTTGTTGGATTTGTGTATAATTATTTCATAGATATATATAGATTTGACAGCACGGAAAACACACCGCCGTGTACTATCCTTTGCTGAAGTGCATAACATGTTAACGTCGTTTTGGGCTACTTCAGTTCATGTTCTGCGCGTTTTGCCCCAAGGCTAAATTAGCGATACACGCACCAATTGCTATCGAATGCTAAATTGGATTGCACAATGTTTGAGTATCTATCTGTATCTTTATCTTTCAGGTCGGGGGGTTTGGAACGCCCTTCTTTGTCATGGGAGCTCTGCTTATTCTCTGCTCGGCGATGAATCATTTCTTGCTCAAAACAGACGGTAAGAATGTGGGAGAATCAGAAACAAGATGATGAGTCGTGTACCTTTTTTCCATGCGTAATGAACACACTTACATATGAAAACAAGAATGTCAAATTCCGAAGTCGAGAGCTGCGACTCTCTCGTACACTCATTTTTTCAACGAGAGGGCTTTAACGAATATAACCTCTTTTTTTTTCCTTGCTCGCTTTGGCGGGCAATCCTACCCAATTCTGGGGAGAATAGCTCAATGTAATTCTAGGCGCAATTAGACGCAGTTTTCTGAGCAGGTGAAGTCCATTTGTTTTATTTTGCTTCTTGATTTTTTTGTTTACAGACGTCGGAGGGGTTCCGCGGAAGCGACGAGGGTCGATGTTGCGCCTGTTAAAAAGTCCTCTGATTCTGGTTGTATGTGTGTGTGTGGTCATGAATTACTACACCTTTGGTTTCTTGAGCGCCTCATTAGCCATACATCTTGAACAGGTGAGTTATTCATTGTGTGTGTGTGTGCGTGTGTGTGTATTAGTGTGTGTTAGTGTGTGTGTGTGTGTTAGTGTGTGAGTGCGTGTGTGTGTGTGTTAGTGTGTGTGTGTGTGTGTGTGTTAGTGTGTGTGTGTGTGTTGGCGTGTGTGTGTGTGTATGTGTGTTTGTGTGTGTGTGTGTGTGTGTGTGTGTGAATGTGTGTGTGTGTCTATGTTTGTATGTCGGTGAGTGTGCGAGAGTGTGTTTGGTATATACGTCTGTATATGCGTACGTTCATCAATGCATGTAGGGTATCTGGGTATCCTGTATGTGCATGTGTTATTACTTCGCTACGGTTCTATTGATTCCCCAAATGACAATAATTGTATGCGATAAGAAAACTATCAGGAAAAAATATGTTGTTGTTGCAGTTTAACCTATCGGCAGCTGTCGTTGGAGCACTATTTATGATCATGGCTGCTATGTATTGCATCTTTTCACCATTTATTGGCTGGCTTAGCGATCGAACGGTAGGTCCGTTTTGCTTATTTGTGAGATTGTGGATTGGTACGGTTTAATATGTATTAAATTGTGTGTGTGTGTGTGTGTGTGTGTGTGTGCGTGCGTGCGTGCGTGCGTGCGTGCGTGTGTGTGTGTGTGTGTGTGTGGTGAACCTCTCGCATTTCATTGACCAAAAGTTGATTATTCAAGTGGTTCTGTTTCAGGGTATTGTCTACCCGTATTTAATCATCGGGTGTATTTTCAACGCAGCATCATTGCTGATCGTAGGCCCTACTCCGCTGCTGCCATTTGCACACCCGTGAGTTTCTGCCTTGTTGTTGTTGGCGTTGTTGTTGGTTTATTTATCTCCTCCGAAAGCGGCGTATGGCTGCCTTAATGGCGGGGTAAAAACGGTCACGTAAAAGTCCACTCGTGCAAAAACACGAATGTACGTGGGAGTTTCAGTCCACGAACGCAGAAGAAGAAGGAGAAGAAGAAGAAGGTTTATTTATGGTTGTAGTTGTGGTGGTAGCCGTAGTGGAGGTGCAGAGAGCTTAGAAATCATTGATTTTTTTAATCAAAATTGAAAAAAAAATTGAAATCAAAATTTTATTTTAAATAAACAGATTTAAAAATAAGGTAATTGTATTTTCTATCGTTTGCCTAATCCAAATATATATATATATATAAATATACATAATGCATGCTTACTCTGAAAATGATAGTGCACTTGTCCTGTGTTCACACGTTGTGCGGAGACCAACTATAGACCCGTCTCGCTCGCAGGGTTTCGGCTGTAGCCAAACCTTTCTAATCTCGGAAGTTAATGATCCCGGGTTTTCAGTTGTGATCTTTTGTTTCAGGTCGTGTTTTGATATCGCTTTACGCAAGTGTTATCTCTTTGATTTTGTGGTTGTAGTTGTTGTGGTTTAAAAAAAAAAGTTTTTGTTTACTTATTTATCATTAGATTCCATCGTTTCGGGATGTGTTTTTTCTTCTCACTAGCCCTCGTTTAATGTAATATGATTCATCATCTGTGTCCAAGTTTCCCCGTTCAGATTATTGTCCCTCTTCTGTTTATGAATTGTTTTACTGAATTGTTACAATGCATGATTGCAGTGAGCTATGGCTGGTGGTCATCAGTCTCTTCATGTTTGGGCCTGCCGTTGGCGCTGCGGTCATTCCTGCTGTAAAGTTACTGTACGCGGGTGCAAGGTTTGTCCCTATCTGTCTGCGTCTCTGTCAGTGTGTCTGTCTGCCTGCCTGCCTGCTCTAAAATGTCTGAATGCTAGCGCCAGGATAATTATGTCTGTCTGTCTTCGTATCTCTTTCTGTCCCTCTCTCTCTCTCTGTCTCTCTCTGTCTCTCTCTGTCTCTCTGTCTGGCTCTCTCTCTGCCTCTGTGTCTCTGTCTCTCTCTCTCTCTTTCTCTCTGTCTCTCTCTGTCTCTGTCTTTCGAAATCGGTCTATCTCGAAAGACAGGAGTAAATTGGCTGAAGAAAATGAAATACACTTTATGTTCTGCTGTCCTGCACTACGTCGTCTTCTTCTTCTTTTCGATCGCCGATCACACTTGGAGTCCAGATCTTGAGATATAATTAGTGGTCCTCTGCAGCGCAGCCACTGGCCCGTACAGCTTGTTGTGCAGGGACTCCGGCAATGGCCAGATTTCCTCTCTCAGCACCTGGTGGTTCCTACAGTCTCGTAGGATGTGGGCCGTGTCCTGCTCTGCTTCTCCACAAGAACACATGGGGGAGGGCACAACATGCAGCTTCCCGTGGAGATGCTGGTTAAGTCTGTTGTGTCCCGTTCTCAAGCGGAAGATGACCACCTGCTGTGGTCTGGATAGCAGGTGGTAGCTGTCCTGTGGCTGGGGCGTCCTGTGCAGAGACTTAATGATGGTCTTCATCTCTGTCAGGCTCACAGGGTTGTTCTCTTGCTCATCTTCTGCACCCAGCTTTGCCATCCTGTCCGCCTCTTCATTTCCTTGTACACCACAGTGGGAGGGGATCCATTGCAGTACTGTCCTCAGGCTCTTGATGTTGTGTAGAGCGTGTTCCAGCTGAGGCAGTTTGCTACTGGTCATTGCTTGTAGTACTGACAGAGCGTCAGTCAGGAAGACCACCTGGTTGTCATGGTTGACTCTGTCGTTGATGGTGTATGCAGCATGGATCAGTGCTTGTACCTCAGCTCTGTAGTTTGTACAGTGGAGGCCTGTTGGTATAGCCTCTGCTTGCCTCTCTCCACTGGGGTACTGGACATACACCCCCGCTCCTCCATTTTTGACGGCCTCTGTGGCTGACCCATCAGTATACACCCGTATCCATGCTTCTTGGGGGTACCTTTCTTCAAGCATGGCAAGAGTCAGGGCTTTTTTCGCCGCATTGCTCTGCTCGTCCTTTGTTGTGAGGTAGGGGACACTGGTCTGTATGTCCAGGTTTCCTTGTCTGTCTTCCCAGGGTGGGGCGTCAAGGGAGAAAGATGGTGGCTCCACTAGCTCTGGCATCTCTGTCTGATGTTTCTTTTGCAAAGCCCTTGCCTCCAGAGCGAAGCTTGATCTTTTCAGCCTGCCTAAGGACATCTTCTTGAGTCTGTCACTCATTGGATGGTCATGAGTGCACTGGTACTTGGTGGCTTGTACCATTGTTTTGCAGTCTCGCCTTTTGCTCAGTGGAGGAATGCCAGTCACCTGTTCCATCTTCTGTATGGGTGTTGATTTCATTGCGCCCGTGATGATTCTCAGCGCTTGGTTCTGTACTTTGTCTAGGGCCTGCTGGTGTGTCTTGGCTGCTGTTGCCCAAGAGCTTGATCCGTACTCGAGGTGCGGTCGTACAGTCCCCTGGTAGACTGTTTTCAGGATCTTCTCGTTTGCACCCCAGTGTGATCCTGCCAGCTTCCGCATGATGTTTAGTTTTCTCCTGGCCTTTCCCTCTGCATTCATGATGTGTTGTTTCCAGGTCATGCGCTTGTCATAGGTGACCCCCAGGTATGTTTGCTGGTCTTCAAATTTCAGGGGTGTGTCCCCCAAGGTCAGTTTGCCAGGTGTCGCTTTGGCAGAGAGTGTGAAGAGAGTGGCAGTGGTCTTCTCCCTGTTGATGGTCACACACCAGTCTTCCGCCCACGCTGCAACCTTTTCTAGGGCAAGTTGCATCCTGTAGGTTACTGTGGTTGCATACTCTTCCGAGCACCAGAGAACAAGGTCATCAGCATACAGTGCCGCTTGGACTCCTTTGGGCAACTCTGGTACCAGGTCGTTAATGAAGAGTATGAATAGCGTGGGGGAGAGTACTCCTCCCTGTGGAACTCCTTGGCGTAGTAGCACCTTTCGGCCACAGTGACCGTCCACCAGCACTCTGGCCTTTCGGTTGTGCAGGTACGACTTGGTCCACTGGTACATGTTGCCTTTGACGCCGGAACGTAGGAGCTTCACAAGGAGTCCATCTTTCCAGACCTTGTCGAAGGCCTTCTGCAGGTCAATGAAGGTGGCCAGGGTGACTTTCTGGGCCTGGTAGGCATCCTCTATGACCTGGCTAAGGTGTGTTGTCTGGTCCTCCGTACTTCTGTGCTGTCGGAAGCCGGCTTGTTCTGGGACGATGATGCTTTCCGTTTCCAGGTACAGCTGCAGGCGCTGGTTGACAATGCGCTCCATGGTTTTGCATACGCAGCTTGTCAGGCTGATGGGTCGGTAGCTCAGGGTTTTGGTCTTGTTTTTCCCTTTCTTTAAAACTGGGATCATCCTGGCTTCCTTCCAGCACTGAGGTACCTGTCCCTGTCTCCAGCTGAGGTTGAAGATGCCCAGTAGTTTCTGGAGGGCCGAGTTGCCTATGTGTTGCAACATCTCATTCGTAATGTTGTCTGGACCTGGAGACTTCTTCTTTTTGAGCTTCTTGATGGCATTCTTCAGCTCGGCCATGGTGATGTCTTGTTGCATGGCATCCTGTACGTTTCTTTCTGTTCTTTCTCTAATTTCTGTTCTGACTTCCTTTTGTAGAGGCAGGGGTATGGTGGTGTCGCTTTCTCCCCGATATGCTTGGGCGAAAGCATTGGCAGCGGCTTTTCCAGTGAGTGTTCTTCCTTCCTCCTCCAGGGTGATCTTCTGTCCCTTGTTGCCCTCTTCATTCAGTGCTCTTGTAAGTTTCCAGAGCTTTGTTGTGTCTTTTTCCATATTCAGCCCTGCCGTCTTTTCTCTCCAGCCTCTTCTCTTGCATTCTAGCTTTGTCTTCAGATGTTTAGCTTTGCTTTCTTGGAGTTTGATGTTGTTCTCCTGGCTAGGGTTCGTCTCTGCCTCTTCTCTCATTCTTGTGAGTGCATCGTGCGTCTTCTGCAGCTCATCGGACCAGTATGGGATGTAGTCCTTCCTCACTCCACGTGGGATGCTGTCCTTGGCTGCCTGGATTATGCTAGCATTGAACTCCTTTATCACGTTGTTGATGTTTCTCCCCTCTGTTTCTATGGCTCTAGTCAGCTCATTTGTTCGTATGTTGAACAGTCCCCACTTTGCCTTTTTGTAGTTCCATCTCGGGTGTTGTGGATGCTCAGATGCTGAATCTCTACTGATGGTAAGGAGAACTGGGCGATGGTCGCTTCCACCCAGCTGTTCATCCACTTTTCTTGAGATGGTTTTGTGGATGTCATCCGTGCACAATGCCAGGTCTGGTGTTGTTGTTGAGTGCCAGCGGCGCGAGTAGAAGGTAGACGGATCTGTGGGGTCGTTGACAAGGATCAGGTGGTTGTCGTCCTGCCAAGATTCAATGTCTTCTCCTCGCCTGTCTAGTGTTTTATATCCCCAACTCTGGGACTGGCTGTTAAAGTCTCCAGCGATGAGGAAGCCGCTGTCAGGGACCTGGATTGTGTCAAGCGACAGCATCTTGTCGTTGGGGCAGTAGTAGTTGACGATGTTCATCTTGCTGTCATTGGTCGTTATCTTGACTTCTATGTACTCTGCTTCTTCCATGTATCTGTTGGTTTCACTGGCATTTATGTTGTTCCTGACCAGAGTCATCACTCCTCCTTTCTTCCTCCCTTGTCTGTCACTCCTGAACACCTGGTACCCTCGGATCTTAAAGGGCTTCCCTTCTTGCAGGTGTGTTTCCTGAATGCAGCAGATGTTGATGCTGTTTTCATAGAGGAAGTGCTCTAATTCTTCCTTCTTATTGGATACCCCCTCTGCATTCCAATGCATGATGTTAATAGTGGGGTTGTCCTTGGCTCTGCTGTTTTTCCGGCCAGTCGCTTTCCTTTCTCGTCCCCTGGCTCCACAAGACGAGATGAAGGGACCTCCAGTAGCTGAGGGTGGACTCCTTTGAGGCGCGGAGCCCGGCGCTGCACCTGCCTGGTGGATCCTCACAGGGCGAGCACCATTACTGTCAATTCTGTCTCCAAGTGTCATAATGGCAGTTGATGCGTAGTGTTGTGGTTTGTTGGAGTGCGCCGTGCGGCCCAACACATACGTCTTCAGCACTCGAGGTTTCTGTCAGGGTTACCTCACCCTTAGCTCATGGCCCAAGGACCTGCCCTGTGAGCACAAGGTTGGTCCATATTAGTCTGGCCTCTACCTTTCGACCTGTCCAGCTTGGGAAGCCCTTCCAGGAGTTTACACTCCCGCTGGCATAGCTCTTAGGGTCACCGAGACACGCAAACCACCACACCACGTTAAGGAATGGACCATGTGGTGGCCTGCACTACGTGACCTAAGAGTATTATTGATAAAGCCAAAATATTATAATCATCCATGTATGTACCGATATACTTTGCTTATGTCTACTGGAAATGTCAGTCAAATATCCAAATTAGCACAATATATTTATCAGGGAATGAAAACATTAATCACTGTGACATGATCTATGTACACATGTATTACTGTTTGATGTATACAAATTTGGGACATTTATGAAACACAATATTTTACTATGATTATGTTGTATATGGACGCATACCCTTCAGAAGGGGCTCTGGCCTAAAACTGAATAAACTTTCGTATTCGTATTCGTATTCTGTCTCTGTCTCTGTCTCTGTCTCTGTCTCTCTCTCTCTCTCTCTCTCTCTTTCTCTCTGTCTCTCTCTCTCTCTCTCTCTCTCTCTCTCTCTCTCTATTTGCTTCTTCTGTACCTCTCTCACTCAATATATGTGTGTGTGTGTGCGTGCCTGCGTGCGTGCGTGTGTGCGTTCGTGTGTGTGTGTGTGTGTGCAGTGTCGGACCCAAGTATGGTGGGGGGGGGTCCCTATTGTGGTAGAGGTTCATTAGTCCAGGGCGGTCCGGGGGCATGCCCCCCCCCCCCCCCCCTGAGCATCTTTGAAATCTAGATCAAAATATGTGCAATCTGGCGCATTCTGGGAATATGTCATGAGTTTAAAGGCAAAACAAACTGACACCCTTTTAAATTTTTTTATATATATCTTTTTTTTTTACCTTTGGAGGAGGTACATGGTCAGGCCAGAGGGGGGGGAGGCGGGCAACAGGAACAAAGCCCCTCCCTCCTCCCCCCAGGGTACGGCCCTAGTGTGTGTGTGTGTGTGTGTGTGTGTGTGTGGTGTGTGTGTGTGTGTGTGTGTGGTGTGTGTTGTGTGTGTGTGGTGTGTGTGTGTAGTGTGTGTGTGTGGTGTGTGTGTGTAGTGTGTGGTGTGTGTGCGTGGTGTGTGTGTGTGTGGTGTGTATGTGGTGTGTGTGTGTGTGTGGTGTGGTGTGTGTGTGTGGTGTGTGTGTGGTGTGTGTGTGTGTGGTGTGTGTGTGTGTGGTGTGTGTGGTGTGTAACATATTCCAATAAATAGCATTACAAAGGCAGTGATTTAAATGCGCACACTAAACTGTTCACTGTTTTCAGTGTGTGTGTGTTCATGTGTTTAGACGCTTGGGCTTCCACGACGGCCTTGACCTAGATGGTCTCGTTTCCGGACTACTCACTTCTTTGATCCATTTTGGGTAAGCGGTAATACGATCTCATAACTTAAGCAAGAAGGAGAGAGAGAGAGAGAGAGAGAGAGAGAGAGAGAGAGTGAGAGAGAGAGAGAGAAAGAGAGAGAGAGAGAGAGAGAGAGAGAGAGAGAGAGAGAGACAGAGAGAGAGAGAGACAGAGAGAGAGAGAGAGAGATAGAGAGATAGAGAGAGAGACAGAGACAGAGAGAGACAGAGACAGAGAGAGAGAGACAGAGAGAGAGAGAGAGAGAGAGAGAGAGAGTATGTATGTGTGTAAGTCGCTGTTTGTCCGCTGTTGCTTTGTTTTTGCGTGCTTGCGTACGTGTGTGTGTGTGTGTGTGTGTGTGTGTGTGTGTGTGTGTGCGCGCACACGTGTGTGCGTGTGTATAATTATGTATATCTGTCTGTCCGTCTGCCTGTCTGTCTTTGTTTACATACTCCTGAACGAGTTTAAAATATAAATATTTATATAATATCGTATTTGTATATGATGTCGGCCTACAAATACTACGGTAACAAGTGCGCTTTGTTGGGGAAGGTTGCCAAATATGGACCGGCTCCAACTATGATATGAACCACCTCCTGTTCTGACAAACTAACGGTGCTAGAGCGCTCAAAATAATTTCAGTCATTGTATTTACTGTCAAAACTGTTGTAGAAACACAAACTACAAAACCGTTAGGCTTTTTATCTTTTTTACACTTTTGGCAGCGTTCACTATAAATTTGACAAAGGAAACATTCCCCAGAATTTCGGAAATCTTTGACGTGAAGGCCGGGACAGAAACATGAGGACATTGCCCATCCGTTAAGGCCAAATAAAAAAATATAGGGGAAGGGCTCCTAATATGGACCGGCTCCTAATATGGACCACCTCCTGTTCTGACAAACTAACGGCGCTAGAGCGCTCATACAGGTTTTATTCGCTGTATTCACCCTCTCTGGATAACTTGCACATGTCAAAACATTTGCAGAAACACAAATCTGAAAACCGTTAGGTTTTTCTCTTTTTTATATTTAGTCAAGTTTTGACTAAATATTTTAACGTAGAGGGGGGTATCGAGACGAGGGTCGTGGTGTATGTGTGTGTGAGTGTGTGTCTGTGTGTCTGTGTGTCTGTGTGTGTGTGTAGAGCGATTCAGACTAAACTACTGGACCGATCTTTATGAAATTTTACATGAGAGTTCCTGGGTATGAAATCCCCATACGTTTTTTTCATTTTTTTGATAAATGTCTTTGATGACGTCATATCCGGCTTTTCGTGAAAGTTGAGGCGGCACTGTCACGCCCTCATTTTTCAACCAAATTGGTTGAAATTTTGGTCAAGTAATCTTCGACGAAGCCCGGGGTTCGGTATTGCATTTCAGCTTGGTGGCTTAAAAATTAATTAATGACTTTGGTCATTAAAAATCTGAAAATTGTAAAAAAAAATAAAAATTTATAAAACGATCCAAATTTACGTTTATCTTATTCTCCATCATTTGCTGATTCCAAAAACATATAAATATGTTATATTCGGATTAAAAACAAGCTCTGAAAATTAAATATATAAAAATTATTATCAAAATTAAATTGTCCAAATCAATTTAAAAACACTTTCATCTTATTCCTTGTCGGTTCCTGATTCCAAAAACATATAGATATGATATGTTTGGATTAAAAACACGCTCAGAAAGTTAAAACAAAGAGAGGTACAGAAAAGCGTGCTATCCTTCTTAGCGCAAGTACTACCCCGCTCTTCTTGTCAATTTCACTGCCTTTGCCATGAGCGGTGGACTGACGATGCTACGAGTATACGGTCTTGCTGAAAAATGGCATTGCGTTCACTTTCATTCAGTGAGTTCGACAGCTACTTGACTAAATATTGTATTTTCGCCTTACGCGACTTGTTTTCACTTTTGGCAGCGTTCACTCTAAATTTGCTGCCTAAAACGGACTCGTTTCTGTCCGCAGCCAAAGCTTTTATCACACACAAATTTCTATATATGACAGCTAAGACCGTATTTGTAACATTTTAGCAGTGTTGACCCCGAGTTTCTACTGCAAACACTGAAAAACTAATAGCAAAATCTCAAAGTATGTGCGAGTCCCCTAATATGGACCACCTTCAACAAATCGAAGAAAATAAAAGCTAAAGGCTATTTTCATTAATTCATTAAGAAGCTTGCTGGAAATAACCTATAACTAGCCCTCGAGATTTAAAAAATATATAACAAAAAGTCTTCTTTTCGTGGAAGTTGATAAATTCACTTATTTTCACTCTGTTTTTGATAAGCTTCTTTAGTTTCCTGGTGTGCTTCAAATAATGCTCTCATCAACCCGAAACAGATACATCTAAAGCATATTTCAATTAGTCTGAATTGTACACTAAGTTGTGTCATGTTATTTTGAAGTATAGGGGGCTTTTTACAGTGATTCGTGAAGGCCGCTTCACTGGTCCATATTAGGCGCCCAGGTGATTTTTTTCTGTATTTAATTTTTGCTGAATGTCTATCAAAGCTATTCCACTCTAATTAGGCCTAACGGTTAACCTAAGAGAGAAGGACTACCAAACACAAAATGAAACTTCTTCGCAAGAAAACAAGCTAGTTATCAGCATGAAACAAAAAGTGGTCCATATTAGGAGCCCTTCCCCTATGTTGGTTTAATGTAACGTAACCCAAAAAGAAAGGGTCGGTAGGTCGGCTTTTTTTTCTTTCTTTTTTTCTCACTTGAATGTAGTCGATTTTAAAGGAGGTTACTTCCCTTAGTCTCGGTATGGTTCGCAAAATGTGCCAAAAGTTGGGATTTCTTTTAGAATTGAAACGTTTTAGGGTCGGCGGAACAAAATAGGATCGGTCGGGTTACCCTAAACCAACATATATTTTTATTTTTAGCCTAATTGTTGCTTTATGCTTGATATTAATTGGGCAAAGACGACTTAAGGAAGCTTTGGCACTGGATTTCGCGGTAAAGTCTTCGTGAAGTCATCGTTGGGCTCAATCAAGGCCAGCCTTGAGACAGAAAGGGTAATCACCCGATTTTAATTGTCTTCTTCTTCTTTGTTCATGGGCTTAGACTCCCACGTTCACTCATGTTTTTAGCACGAGTGGATGTTTACGTGTATGACCGTTTTTACCCCGCCATTCAGGCAGCATACGTCGATTTCGGGGGAGGCATGTTGGGTATTTTCGTATTTCTATAACCCACCGAACTCTGACATGGATTACAGGATCTTTCCCGTGCGCACTTGGTCTTGTGCTTGCGTGTATACACGAAGGGGGTTAAGTCACTAGCAGGTCTGCACATAAGTTGACCTGGGAGATCGGACAAATCTCCACTCTTAACCCACCAGGCGGCAGCGACCGTGATTCGAACTCACGACCTCCCGATTAGGAGGCCGACGTCTTACCACCACGCCACTGCGCCCGTCATCCCGATTCTAATTAACACTGCATAGTGTTCTGGCCAAGAAGTTGAATCACAAATTCTCGACGTTACTGCCCATTGCTTGAGAAAGACGCTTTAAGTATACCTCGAAGAGCGTAACTCTAATTCCGTTTTTTACCCCATTTTATGTTTCCGTTGTTTGTCTATTTCTCTTTTTTTACATTTAGTCAAGTTTTGACTAAATATTTTAACATAGAGGGGGGAATCGAGACGAGGGTCGTGGTGTATGTGTGTGTGTGTGTGCGTGCGTGTAGAGCGATTCAGACCAAACTACTGGACCGATCTTTATGACATTTGACATGAGAGTTCCTGGGTATGATATCCCCATATGTTTTTTTCATTTTTTTGATAAATGTCTTTGATGACGTCATATCCGGCTTTTCGTGAAAGTTGAGGCGGCACTGTCACGCCCTCATTTTTTAACCAAATTGGTTGAAATTTTGGTCAAGTAATGTTCGACGAAGCCCGGACTTCGGTATTGCATTTCAGCTTGGTGGCTTAAAATTTAATTAATGACTTTGGTCATTGAAAATCTGAAAATTGTAAAACATTTTTTTTATAAAACTATCCAAATTTACGTTCATCTTATTCTCCATCATTTCCTGATTCCAAAAACATATACATATGTTATATTTGGATTAAAAACAAGCTCTGAAAATTAAATAAATAAAAATTATTATCAAATGTTTTTTTCGAAATCAATTTAAAAACACTTTCATCTTATTCCTTGTCGGTTCCTGATTCCAAAAACGTATAGATATGATATGTTTGGATTCAAAACACGCTCAGAAAGTTAAAACGAAGAGAGGTACAGAAAAGCGTGCTATCCTTCTCAGCGCAACTACTACCCCGCTCTTCTTGTCAATGTCACTGCCTTTGCCACGAGCGGTGGACTGACGATGCTACGGTCTTGCTGAAACATTGCATTGCGTTCAGTTTCATTCTGTGAGTTCGACAGCTACTTGACTAAATGTATTTTCGCCTTACGCGACTTGTTTCGTCTTTTTTTTCGTCAGTATAAATTGATCACAAATATGATTTAGAATATACTAGTCACTGCTTTAAAGTGCACTCTGACTTTATCTTGCAGAACCTTTTTGGGACCGACGATCGGAAGTCCAGTCATGCAGGAGTTTGGCTTTGAATGGTCAGCAAGTCTAAACGCTGCCTTCTGTCTCTTTGCAGTGAGTATGCCGGACACTTGTTTTCTCTGCCGTGCGTGCTCAGTGTATATGGTGTATGCAGCTTGAACGTTGAACCTGGCTATCTTTAAAGGTTCTACTCTGTATATGATATACTAGATGAATACCCTAGTGATCGCGAGACAGAGTATGCAGCGTGACGGTTCGCCGGCTTAGAGCACGTTTTTTCATCGACTAGTTTGTGCCCGGGGTCCACCTAAATATGCCCACCAAATTTGATGCAGATCCGTCGAGAACTTTGGCAGTGCATCGCGAACAGACAGACACACAGATACACACACAGACAGTAGTCGTACCTACCATCTACTGTAGAGCTTCTGGGCAGACGACATGTCTGGTCTGCCTGTTTGGTGAGGGGTAGTATTAGTGGCAATATTTTGAAGATGGGAGGGATTTTGTACACGAATTGCAATACTTAGATGTACTACCTGTGCAGAAAAGCGCTGGTTAGATTCGTTTTCGTTGTGTGGCGGAAGTGAAAGAAGTGAAGAAGTAGAGCCGGAAAAAAAGTGTTTAGTTTCGTAATTCGAATCGCGAAACAGAGTATTCACCGCGGTTCACCGCGAAAGTGATTTGATCTTTTTTAAGACAGACACAGAAACACCGGCAAAGCTCCTGACTATTAATGTTGCAATGAATATTTACAATGGGAGGGGTAGTGTCAGTGGCAATATTTTGAAGATGGGAGGGATTTTGTACACGAATTGCAATACTTACATCTGAACCAACATTGCAAACGTGGCAGGTTTCAAGTAGAAGGGAAGCTACTGCTTCAGCAACCTAACGTTGTTGAACTGCGTAGATTGTTTCCCTTGGCACAGAAGCCGTATCCGCGGTTCACCGCGCCACCGCGCCGCGCCGCACTTCGAGAACGTGTTGAAAATCTTCATCGACCATTTTGTGCCCGGGGTCCACCTGAATGTGCCCACCAAATTTGAAGCAGATCCATCGAGAACTTTGGCCGTGCATCGCGAACACACACACACACACACACACACACACACACACACACACATAGACACAGACACAGACACAGAAGCCGTATATATCTATCTATATCTATCTATATATATATATCCCATGACCTCCCTTCTTTGTCTCTGTTACTTCAGTATGGGTATATATGTTGTATTTTTACAGCTCAATAAATACATCATGGACTCCAAAAAATATATGATAGTGCAGATTCCGATTTGGGCAAAGAACTACGTTCCTCCCGACCTTTGACCTCGCGCCGAACAATGTGACACATTTGTATGTTCCAAAATCGTATCGCACGGCTTAGAAAACCATATCAGTTGCACGCAAACATGAATCTCGGAACTGATCTGATGTATGGGATGCAATAAACAAACGTTTCTTTCATTATGAAAGCAATGCAGGTCGAAAAAAACGAACATTCAGCTTACAAGATACACAGATGCTAGCGAACGATCGAACCTCTGTTTGCTATCCGTGTGTCGACAAGCATCGCTACCATAGGAATAATCCCAAAAAGAATATGCAACACAACAGAAAGAAAATGTGTTCCCTCAATACTGTTTCGAACGTTTTCTCCGTGTCCCTGTCTACTGCAGACCGGTTTACAAGAACAAAAACCAAAACAAAACAATGTCTCCCTTGCACCCGGACAGCACACAGATAAAAACTAGAGTTTAAGCTGGCGCAACCTTAATCCAATCAGAAATATGCTTAAAGGTAGATTGTAATACACTCTTAATTGCTTTGCTGCTAAAGAGTTCTATCCGCAGTTTTATTAACCCGTGCATAACACTAGTTTGAACAGTCGAACACCACTGATCATAATGCGAATGGTTGCGAACCAAAACAAAAAAAGGAGTACCCTCCCTTGCATCGTACCAGACGACTGGTTTATCTACCGAGACGCGTCCTTTGGCTTCGCTTCGTTATCACGTATTTGCGAGCAAGTCTACTCTTTTGCCTGGCTCTGCAGTAAGTCCACATTGGCGATGAAGGTATCTAAGAACTTAACATGTGTGTATTTTTCCGTAATCCAGTCATATTCTTTCAAAATGCAATCAAGCGGCGGTGACAGACTTGGGTCCTGTTTTCCCCACATCCATACCAGTTTAGGTTCATGCAAACACACTCGCAAAACAGTTTATCACGTAGATACATTTCAAATAGGGAGCAAATGGTTAAATCTACATATGTGTTCCCTAAAATTTGCTTCTCTGTCAATAAGACTAATTGTATAATAATACGTTCGAAAAAAACAACGTGGAATCGATTCTGAATCGAGTCGAGAAAGCCAAATGGGGGCCAAACCGGTTTCCCCGTTCCGCCGACCTGAAACGCAAAAGAATTGTGCGCTTCAACTAAATGGATTTCTATACGACTTCATTACTTTCTTGCAACTTATGAACCTTTACTTAAAGCTTTTAAACGGTCTGAAAGTAGTGTTACCGCGTACTTATAGATGCACTCATTCGTTTTATTTTTTCAGCGACGGTCACTTAGTTTAAGGTTGCAAAAAGGCCATGTCTCGCTGAAAACACTGTTTCACACTCCACAGATCGCAACAGTGCCGCTAGTAGTCTACACTTTGTGTTTGATGGTAGAATGGGATATACAGATTACAACACTCGTGGTTTTTTATATGGCTTGTATTTCAGTCAAGACCCAGCGGGAATATCAATCGAGAGCCACTCGCCAAAGGCTCGTGTCTCCCGATGATATTCATCCGCTGGGTCTTGACTGAAATACAAGCCATATAAAAAACCACTCGTGTTGTAACCTATACATATAGATATAGAGATAGATATATATAGATTACACAGGAAAACACTCAAGCGCGCAAGCACGTGGTGACACGAACACACACACACACATTGTGACAACATACACAAACACCCGAACATACACACACACACACACATACACAGACGCTCACACACACCCACACACACATACACACACACACACACACACACATACACACACAAGCACAAAACACACGCACACACGAAAGCAAGCATGCACGCACGCACTAACACACCCACGCACGCACACACACAGACGCACGCACGCATGCATGCCATCATATATATGAACGCATGCCCGCAAACACACACACACACACACACACACACGCGCGACACACACACACACACACACACACACACACACACACACACACACACTCACCAATGCCCATGCATATAGGGATCCACACTCTGAACTTAATTGTGGGCGTCTGCAGACTTAATGCCCCCATATGCATCACATTTTCCACTTCACATTTGAAATGAAAGGTTCTATCTCCACTCAACCTAGCAAATATTGGAAACGAGCCGCTTACTTTCCAAATATAGAGCCCATGGCTATTATAGCGCTCAGGTCGAAAAGCAGGAAAGATTGTTCGCGACCCCTCCCACCCGGCAAACCACTTCTTCGAGCCTCTTCCATCTGGTAGGCGCTACAGAGCTTTGAAAGCCAGAACTAGTCGCTTTCGCTCTAGCTTCATCCCCCATGCTGCACTGACAACTCCTGTAGTGAAGACGTTGTAATATACTGTAGTTATAGGATTGGGGGGGGGGGGGTTCTTTTGTTACTTAGTCCTTTCACTGCATTCCATTACTGTTCTCATAACTTGTGATAGTGGAAGTATGTGCAATGTGGAATGGTCCTTATTTTTTAGGTGCTTGAGTAGTTCTGTGATGGTAGTAGTTTTGTGCAATGTGACTCTAGGTTCAGGTGCTTGAGTAGATCTGTGATAGTCTGTTAATACTGTTGTTTTAAACTGTCTAACTGGCTAGATTATGATTATATAATTTTATGTGATGATCTGACTAAATGATAATAATTACGTGTACTACTTACTTTTAAATGGATTATAATTTTTAGGTATTGTTCTAGTATTCACTAATGTTGCATTGATATTACTGGCACCCCTTTTAAACTGATATGGTTTTTACCTTTACAAGGCGACGATGTGAATTTGTGATGTAGATATGTGGCTGGTTATGTGTGAGTATGTATATAATTGTGTGTGTGTGTGTGTGTGTGTGTGTGTGTGTGTGTGTGTGTGTGTGTGTGTGTGTGAGTTGTGTCTGTGTGTGCATGACAGTGTAATGTACGTATGTATGCATGCATGGTGATGTGTGTCTGCATATGTGTCTGGTTGGTTTTTATTTTATTTTTACCGTGCCGTGCCAAGATGAAATCCTTTTGCAAAATTGGTGAATAAATATCTTGTATCTTGCTTTGGATCACTTTGCCAAAGATGTTTCGGTTAGCTAAGCCTCACTCACTTCGGTTATGACTGGTCCTAGATTTTCGATGTCGTTCTTCTACACTTGGCCAAAATATTATTGCGACAAATTACGCACTCAAAGTAAAGCATTCATTCCGGTGTCATGTCATTCAAACTGTCCATGCCAGTTGAGGCCGTTCACTTGAACTTCTACCGCAACACGGTGGCCTAGTGGTAAGGCGTCCGCCCAGTGAGCGGGAGGTCGTGGGTTCGAACCCCGGCCGGGTCATACCTAAGATTTTAAAATTGGCAATCTAGTGTCTGCTCCGCCTGGCGTCTGGCATTATGGGGTTAGTGCTAGCACTGGTTGGGCCGGTGTCAGAATAATGTGACTGGGTGAGACATGAAGCCTGTGCTGCGACTTCTGTCTTGTGTGTGGCGCACGTAAATTATGTCAAAGCAGCACCGCCCTGATATGGCCCTTCGTGGTCGGCTGGGCGTTAAGCAAACAAACAAACAAACAAACTTGAACTTCTGGATCAGCTTTCGGATTAAAGATTTCTTTTACAGGGATTTACAGCTAGGGAACCCAAGTTTAGTTAGAAGGCGACGGATTGACCTAATGTTTTGATATCGCTTTACGCGACTTGTTTGATGATTGATTTGGAACGTAAGCAATCCATCGAGTTTCTAATTCAAACATGTTACAATTATTTCTTACGCGTTCTGATAAGATAGAGTTGGCATTGATATGCACTTCACAATATTTTAAATGTATAATTATCTATTTCTTCTTTTTTTTTTAGGCAAGTTTACTCATTGTCTACATCATCGTGGAGAAGACGTGCTTACATTATGACGACAATAAGAAGACAAGTGACGTCAAAACAGAAACAACCTTCGTGATCGATGCTCCGAATGGAAATAATTTTACTACTGACACATCCCCCTTGCCGCAGAATGAAAAAGCCGAGCAAGAGTTTTGAAGTGTTGTTGTTGTTGTTGTTGTTGGGTTTTTTTTTTTTTTTTTTCACTACAGTTACTCTAACGTTACAGCTATTTCATTCACCTTTGCTATGTCTAGTAGTTTGTGCGTTTGTTTGCGTGTATGTGCGTGTGTGTGTGTGAGTGCGTGTGTGTGTGTGTGTGTGTGTTGTTGTTGTTGTTCCCATATTTCTGTTAAATAATATAATTTTCAGCGGGACAATACATAACAAGTTAATTAATCCAACGCTCGATGGACAAAAGGCGAGAATTTACATATTACCAATTACAGTACTAGTATTCAGCACAGCATCATACGGCGCATATATCAATAACTTTACATTAACAGCACTATACTACTATTTATCTATATTCTTATACACAGTTCAATTTTACTAGAGATTTCGAAGTCGAGCTTGGTTCTGAAATAAGACCTTCATGTTAGTTTTTGGATTTCCGTACTTAAACTGGCTTATGCACATTTTCGATATCAATATAAGGTGATTAATTATGAAGGTTTTCTCTCTGGGGATATCACGTGTGAAATACCCAAAAAGAGCCTCTTCGCAGCTTAACTTTATATTTTTGTCTGTACATTTAAATATGTACCCTTGACATTCCTGCCATATGGGTTGCACTGCTCTACACTGCCAAAAAAAGTGCTCGATGAAGTCGGTTTCGTTACAATACTGACAGAGATTTGTTTGACGAATTCCCATCTTATGTAGCAAAATGTTGGTGGGATATATATTGTGTAAAATTTTCCAATGCAATAGACGAAGACGGGTTTCTGTCGAGCATTCGTTAGCTAATTTCCAGTGTTTTTCTTCTAATGTAATATTTAATTTGTTCGACCAAAATCCAGCTGAGCTTGGCTCCTTTATCTCATAATTTAACATCTTTAGGCGAATTTGGCGTGGAGATAATTGTATAAATGGCATATGATCAGACCGGGCCTGACCCGTATCACGCAATAATATAGCTTTAATGGCAGTCTGTATTGCATTATATTCAAATAGGCGAGACTGTTTATATCCAGTTCGTTCACATATTTCCTCAAAAGAGCACATGTCGTTATCGTTAAAGACATCTTTAACAACGCATATTTTAGCCTTTATCTAGTCATTCATGTATAGAGTTTGCTTCCTGTACCTTATATTTGTATTATTCCATAAGGTTTGATTGCGTACACTTATCTGCTGTTCATTACTGCTTATTTCTTTGATCTTGTGTTTATTGTTTAGCCAGGTGATAAAAGCTTGTTTCCAGAAATATTGCTTTATGGAACCTAGTCCTTTAAAATGTTCGCCCAGATTTAAAAAGGATGCTAATGGAATCTGTTGCCACTTTGCGTTACTTCCGTCCATCAGCCTCATAATCCATGAAATTAGAAATGATGTTTGTACATCTTTGACATTAATCATTTTCAGACCTCCATGATTTGTCTCTTGGCACATTACTTTTCTATTAACTTTTTCATAAGCTCTTTTGTTTGAATATTTGTTCTTCCAGATAAATCGGAATAGAGATGAATTTAGCTTATTGAGGAAGTTTTCTGTGGCACATGGAGATTGCAGTACGTAAGTAAACTGTGACAACATTAATGTTTTGACTATACATATTTTCCCCATTATACTTAGGTTTCTTTTCGACCATGTTGCTATTAATGCATTTACTTTATGTAGTTTAGGTTCCCAGTTTTCTTCTAGGTTGGAGGCTGAGACAGAGTTGTTGAAATGAATTCCTAAGATTTTGATTTGTTTTTTCCAAATAATATTACATGGTCGGTCAGCAGAAAATGTATTTATACCAAGCCACATTGCTTCTGTCTTTTGATCATTCATTGCTAACCCTGAAAATTTTGAAAACTGAGTTATAAGATGTAATACGTTTCTTAGGTCTTTCTCATCTTGTAGGAAGAAACTAATGTCGTCAGCATACATAAGTAGTTTAAGAATTTCACCATGTCTATCAGAATTCCTTGGCATTTTAATCCCTTTAACATCTTGATCTGCACGGATTTTGATTGCTAACACTTCGAGGGCCAGAACAAAGGCTAATGGCGAAAATGGACATCCTTGTCTTATTCCAGCATCACATGGGAATGGACTCGAGATCCATCCCATGTAATTAATACTACTCTCTGTATTTTTTGTTAAAGTATCGACCCACCTAATAAAATATTTACCAAATCCGAACTTTTGGAACGCCCAGAGCATATATTCTTTAGAAATCGTGTCAAAAGCAGCTCTGTAATCTAGCGCCATTAAAATACCTGGTTGATTAATGTTATTTATATATTCAATGACGTCATCGATCATTCTAATATACCGGCACGGTTGGCCTAGTGGTAAGGCGTCCGCCCCGTGATCGGGAGGTCGTGGGTTCGAACCCGGCCGGGTCATACCTAAGACTTTAAAATTGGCAATCTAGTGGCTGCTCCGCCTAGCGTCTGGCATTATGGGGTTAGTGCTAGGACTGGTTGGTCCGGTGTCAGAATAATGTGACTGGGTGAGACATGAAGCCTGTGCTGCGACTTCTGTCTTGTGTGTGGCGCACGTTATATGTCAAAGCAGCACCGCCCTAATATGGCCCTTAGTGGTCGGCTGGGCGTTAAGCAAACAGAAAGAAAGACAGAAAGATTATTCTAATAACAGTGCTGGAATTTCTTTTTTTTAGAAACCCAACTTGATCTTCACTTATTAAGTTATTGATGACTTGATTTAATCTGTTTGCAAGGCATTTCGCTAATAGTTTATAGTCGGTGTTTGTTACAGATATAGGACGCCAGTTATTTAGGTGCTCTCGTTTCAACCCCTTTCCTTTGTGTATCAGTGTGATTGCTGCTCGCTTCTGGGATACAGATAGTTCTCCTTTTTCAAAGGCTGACCAAAAAGAGGATAATAACATTTTGTTTAATTTATTACTCCAAAAGAACTTTATGAAATTGGTTGTTATTCCATCCAATCCTGGAGCAGAATTACTTCGCATTCCATTAAGTGCAAAAAGGAGTTCTTTTTCTGTAATTTCTTGATCAATACTGCCCTTTTGCTCTTCTGATAATTTTGGAATGTCAGTATTTTTTAAAAATTCGTCCCCAAGAAGGTTATTAAAATTGGTGTTTTTAGTGTATCTGTTAGTAAAGAAGCGGGTTTGTTCCTTTAATATTTCAGACTGACTTGTAATAAATTCATTCTCTGTTAGTTCTATTCTATCTAGTATCTTGTTTTTTGCGTGAGCTTTCTCTAAGTTTAGGAAATAACGCGTGTTTTTCTCACCCTCCTCAATGAATTTTATCCTAGATCTAATTTGTGCCCCTTTAGCTTCTTTTATTGTAAATATTTCTAGCTCCTGCTTGATGTGCTCTCGCTTAGTCACCAATCTGGCGTTACTGGGGTCCAGAGTCAAAAGTCTGTCTGTTTCATTCAACTGCTGTTGTAAAAGGGTGTGTTTGTTTATACTGAGAGTTTTCTTTTCTCTAGAATACGATATACACATCTCTCTTATTTTTATTTTACATATATCCCATCTTATTTGTGCATCTTCATTACTTGATTCTTCTTCATGATTTTTAAGAAATATAGTGATGTTGTCAACTAATGTTGTTTGTTGTTGTTGTTGTTGTTGTTGAGAAAAGCAATTTGGACAGTGAATTCGAAACAACAATCTATTGAAATGAGTGCGTGCGCGCGTGTGTGTGTGCGTGTAATTGTATGAATGTGTGTGTGTATGAGTGTGTGTGTGTGTGCGTGTGTGTGTGAGTGCATGCGTGTATGTGTGTTCGTTGTTGGAATAGCTTTGTTGCATTATATGCAATTTCTATTATTGAAACACATTTTGTTTGTCTTCAAATGTTGCAAAATGTCAGTGTAAAACAAACCTGCCAAAAAGTGTGTGTCGTTGCAAGCTCCCTGTGTATAGACTATAGTGTGTGTGTGTGTGTGTGTGTGTGTGTGTGTGTGTGTGTGTGTGTGTGTGTGTGTGTGTGTGTGTGTGTGTGAAATGTTAGATCTATATTCAACGTCAATAGAACAAACTTTGTGTATGTGTTTTTCGTGTAAACGAAAGTGTACACAATACGCATAACTATAACAACATTTTTTTTTAATACAGCGAGAGGAACAATCAGGGGAAAACAACCGAAACACACACACACGCACTCACGCACGAACACACACACACACACACACACACACACACACACACATGTACACGTACATACATTTATACATACATATCAGCATAGTAGGCCCTATTTGTATAACACAATATTTATCTCCTGAAAATGGACACATATGTACACCTCATATCCTTTGGCATAGTCTCAAGGGACAAATTGTGGCATTTACACTGCAGGCATACATACATACATGCAAACTTGCATATCTACATACATACACCAACGTTTAGTCAAATATTGACTTAAAGGCACTGTAAGCCTCCCGTAAACCATCACAGAGCTCCCCGAGAGTCTACATACAGTACAAGCATACTTCCATTTGAACGCTCACCGAACGGGAACATCCTGGCTGCTTTCTGTCGAGCGTGAGAAATTTTCAAAGAATTTATTTTCGTGGACTTGGTCCTCTACAACAATGGCGCCTCGTTTTGGTGCTGGACGGCTGTTATGAATATCCAACTACCGGAAATCACTCCCAGACAGTAAGCCTCCCGTAAACCATCACAGATACTGTCAGGCTTTTACACACAGTACAAACACCCTTCCATTTGAACGCTCACCAAACGGGAACATCCTAGGTGCCCTACGTAAAGAGCGAGCAATTTTTAAAGAATTAATTTTGCAGATTGTCTCGAACACTTTTTGGACGCATCCTGAACTCAGGTCAAACATGAGTTACTTCCCTTCGGGTCTCATTCTATCGATGTAAACTGGCGATAGCCGTGAATCGATGATTATCAAAATGTTTTTTGGACCGTGGTGCGTTTTTGCGCTAGACCTAACTTTTAAAATCTAAATAATAAATTGACAGCTTGTTACACAAACATTCTTTAATCATAAAAGAATTCTTTTTTCATCAAGACAAGATCAGTACAATTCGAAGTTGTGAAAGTTTGAAAAAAAAAAGCCCGGAAGCAGGGTCACGCAAGGGTCGTAGCAGACGACGGTTTATGCAAATCGCCGTTCCTCTCAACAGTCAAAAGCCATCGCTAGAGTTCTTGTGAACCACAGCCGTTTGTTTCGTGCATACAAAACGTGCTATTGTAAATAAGCTCACATCGAGTCGCATTCAAATGACTAACTGACGACTACATTGACGATACTACGACTACGAAAAAGGGAAACTTGATCACACGGGTTCACGATGGCTCAGGGGTAAGATAAACCACGCAAAAATAAATTCTTTGAAAATTGTTCGCTCTTTACGGAGGGCACCTAGGATGTTCTCAATCGGTGAGTGTTTAAATGAAAGGGTGTTTGTACTGTGTGTAAAAGCCTGACCGTATCTGTGAATGTTTACGGGAGGCTTACTGTGCCTTTAATGAAAGAGTGCAGTGCGTTCAGTTTCCTTTTGTAAGGTACACAGATGAACAAACTGTAATAATTAACTTGACGCGACATGTGTTGCTTCGCATGCATTTAAATGTTTCTGTTTTCTGGCTGGGGAAATATTGTTATAAGGCCTGGCGCTCACCTATGTAACTTCAGCAGGACAGACGACGCACTGCAGATTATCCCAGCCCGCTACACGTTACGTGAAAAGAAAACAGGCCAAGTACTCGTCATAATCCCTTTCGCAGCATCAATAATATGCAGTGCGTCGCCTGTGCCGCTAAAACTACGCAGGTGTATTCTGCCCTGAATAGAAGTCGCGCCAGTGGACTGTCGCGTTAGGGGCAAATTACACCTGCGCAGAGTCAGCGGCACAGACGACGCACTGCAGATTATCGAGGTAATTCTTCATTTTTCCTAGCCCGCTACACCTTGCGTGAAAAGAAAACAGGCCAAGTACTCGTCATAACCCATATTGCAGCATGCAGCGCCGCAGACTCTGCGCAGGTATAATTTTCCCCTTAGGGGCTCCGCTTACATATGTAACTTTGGCAGGACCGACGACACAATGCAGATTATTCCAGTCCGCCACACGTTGCGCGAAAAGAAAATAAGGCCAAGTACTCGTCATAATCCCTATCGCAGCATCAATAATATGCAGTGCTTCGCCTGTGCCGCTGAAACTGCGCAGGTATATTCTGCCCATTAGCAGGATTAAACCGCCCCAGCAAGCTGTCGCTCCATTCTAGGACCCAACACAATGCTGGTGTTGTACAGTGAACGAAGCGGAGTTGCAGGCTGATCGGAAGGTTCATTGTGACGGCCTGCGAGTGAACACATCAAGATTATGAGGAGTGGGTACTCGACTTACAAGAGCTACAACTACAACCAGAAAACTACAGCTGCAGCTATAACTACAACGGCAAAGCTAAGCTAGTGACGTAAGTGTATTGTTGTCGTTTATGTTGATGTTGATGTTGGTGGTGGTGGAGGGGGGAGGGGGTGTGCCAGTGTGTGTGAGATAGCGTGTGTGTCTGTTTGTTTGTGTGTGATTGTGTGTGTGTGTGTGGGGGGGGTCTGTGTCTGTCTGTCGGTCTGTGTGATAGCGTGTGTGTGTGTGTGTGTGAGAGTGTGTGAGAGCGTATATGACGTACTAGAGGAATACCCGGCTTCGCCGGGGTGAATCGCTCAAATGCCAGAACATACAGACAGACAAAAGCCGCTAGACCCCATCACAAACAGAACTCTACAATCAACAGGTTTTTTCCCCCACACACACACACAAACACACACACAGAGAAGCCGTATATATATATGCATATCTGTATCTATAAATATATAGAGATAGGTGAGAGTGTATTTTTCGCGTGGCTATAAATTGATTCGACCTTTTCACTTTGACAGTAAGAACAACTTACGGGTGCAAGGGAAGCGTTCTGGACAGCGCAGTGACATTCTAAAAATAGTCACTCTCAGAAACGGGAATTTGGGGTGAACGGCGCAACAGAGACAGACAGCGTGGCGGTTCACCACAATCACCTTTGAAAGGCGAAGTCCTGTCAAACGGGATTGAGAATTTTAGAGCTTATTTCTTAGCCCTATATTATCTACTGTGGCTTCTCACATGCCAGAACATACAGACAGACAAAAGCCGCTAGACCCCATCACAAACAGAACTCTATAATACATAGGTTTTTGCCTACACACACACACAAACACACACACACACAGAGAAGCCGTATATATATATGCATATCTGTATCTATAAATATATAGAGATAGGTGAGAGTGTATTTTTCGCGTGGCTATAAATTGATTCGACCTTTTCACTTTGACAGTAAGAACAACTTACGGGTGCAAGGGAAGCGTTCTGGACAGCGCAGTGACATTCTAAAAATAAATAGTAACTTACAACTGAACGGGAAAGCCACACGAAGGAAGGGAGATAAACGCCAAACACTGGAGAAGATAAGGAAGAGTTACTTATAATGGTGAAATGAACACAAAAACGAACATGAGTTTAGCGCTGCGCGCTGAGAGCACGTGTTGAAATATCTCATCGATGATATTGTGTCCGGGGTGTAGCTGAATACGGTGTCCAAATTTGAAAAAGAACCACCGAGAACTTTGGCGTTGTGATGTGGTGTAGCGGCTATGGTGTGTCGGTATGGGGGCCCGGGTAAGCTGAGGTGGAACCAAAATAGCTGAGGTGGAACCAAAATCGGTTCCGCGCAGCGCGCTGAGAGCACGTGTTGAAATATCTCATCGACCAGGTTGTGTCCAGGGTGTACCTGAATATGATCACCAAATTTGAAACAGATCCATCGAGAACCTTGGCCGCGCATCGCGCACAGACACACAGACACACAGACACACACACACACAGACACTAGTCGTATATATATATAG
>NC_090255.1:28585096-28602596 GCF_037325665.1 Littorina saxatilis | reverse complement strand
ATAATCCATTTCATTACAAAGACTACATAAACTATTTTCTTTTAACTTCATTTTATGCAATAAAATATTTTTGGGATAAATATTATGTAAAATTTTCCATTGGAGTAACTTTAATCTTTCTTCGCTTGTACATGCACTTGCCAGGACCCAATACTTTTCGTCAATGCAAATGTTTATTTGTGGGACCAAAATTTTACAGAGCAGGGTTCACTGGCTTTGGATTGCGTTAAGTATCGCACGAAATTTCTTCAGGAAAGGGTTATTTAGCACGCCCTGAAAACAGGTCGCAGGAGGCTCGTCACACGCGTCTTCTTTAACTGTGTTGTCTCGCAGTGCTCGCGCGCAGAGGGCCGTGTGCAAAGCGTTGTACTCAAACAGCCTTGTGGCACTATATCCGACAATGGCACAAATATGTTCAAATGACACAATATTTTCGTCTATCCATACATCACGTACACAATTCACACCGGCTTCAATCCATTTATCAAAACACAACACATTCTTTCTAAAAATAATATCTGCATTATTCCACAAACATTGATCAAAAATACTTTCTTTTTGAACAGGAAATAAATATCTGTTCTCAATCCATATTTTTAAAACTTGTTGCCAAAATTTTGATTTAACTCTGGTCAGACCAATAAACTGTTTCGGTTTGGCAGTTGATTTAAAGCAACACAGCTGGCTTCCAAGAACCTCAAAATAATGTCTTGGAATCAATTGCCAATTTGCAAAATCTGTTTGTTGTAACCTGGCTGCCCAACATAACAAAACGGATGTCTGCATATCATGCATATTTATCATGTTAATACCGCCTATTTCTATTTTATTACATACAACTGTTCGTTTCACCTTTTCAAAAGCTTTACTATTTGAGTACTTCCGTTTCCACAAACATTTAAAAAGGATAGTATTTAATATATCAAGCACTTTTGTCGGTGCAGAGAGTGCCTGCAAAACATATACAAACTGGGATATCACAAAAGTTTTAATTATACACAATTTACCACTAATGCTTAAATTCCGTTTTGACCACATTCCAACAATTCTTTCAATTCTATCAAACCGTACTGACCAATTCTCTTCAGTGTCAGAAGCACCGATATCGTTTCTAAATATTATACCCAACATTTTTAACCGTTTTTTCCATCTTATATTACAGTATTGCTCAAGACTGTTCTTCATGGATCCTAGCCACATTGCCTCTGTTTTATTTTCATTCAGATGTAAATTTGAAATACATGAAAATACAGTTTTCAGTTTACAACCCCTGATTTTGTTTTCTCAGTCCATCAGTAGGCTACATGTAGTGTATTTGTTGTTTTAGTGATAATGTGAAATGTATATAAACATCTATGGCTGACCGGCACGGTGGCCTAGTGGTAAGGCGTCCGCCCCGTGATCGGGTGGTCGTGGGTTCGAACCCCGGCCGGGTCATACCTAAGACTTTAAAATTGGCAATCTAGTGGCTGCTCCGCCTGGCGTCTGGCATTATGGGGTTAGTGCTAGAATGGTGTCAGAATAATGTGACTGGGTGAGACATGAAGCCTGTGCTGCGACTTCTGTCTTGCGTGTGGCGCACGTTAAATGTCAAAGCAGCACCGCCCTGATATGGCCCTTCGTGGTCGGCTGGGCGTTAAACAAACAAACAAACAAACAAAATCTGTGGCTGTTTTCAGTATTGTTGATAACATGCTCTGTTTGATTAAGGGTATTTAGCTGGTATTTCCTTGTTTTCACTACCTATTTTATTCATGTTTTTACATAGAGGGGGAATCGAAACGAGGGTCGTGGTGTATGTGCGTGTGTGTGTGTGTGTGTGTGTGTGTGTGTGTGTGCGTGTGTGTGTGTAGAGCGATTCAGAGTAAACTACTGGACCGATCTTTATGAAATTTGACATGAGAATTCCTGGGTATGATATCCCCGGAAATTTTCTTCATTTTTTCGATAAAATTATGTCTTTGATGACGTCAAATCCGGCTTTTTGTAAAAGTTGAGGCGGCACTGTCACACCCTCATTTTCAATCAAATTGATTGAAATTTTGGCCAAGCAATCTTCGACGAAGGCCGGACTTCGGTATTACATTTAAGCTTGGTGGCTTAAAAATAATTAATGACTTTGGTCATTAAAAATCTGAAAATTGTAAAAATATTATTTTTTTATAAAACGATCCAAATTTACGTTTATCTTATTCTTCATCATTTTCTGATTCCAAAAACATATAAATATGTTATATTTGGATTAAAAACAAGCTCTGAAAATTAAAAAAAATTAAAATTATGATCAAAATTAAATTTTCGAAATCAATTTAAAAACACTTTCATCTTATTCCTTGTCGGTTCCTGATTCGAAAAACATATAGATATGATATGTTTGGATTAAAAACACGCTCAGAAAGTTAAAACGAAGAGAGGTACAGTAAAGCGTGCTATGAAGCACAGCGCAACCGCTACCGCGCCAAACAGGCTCGTCACTTTCACTGCCTTTTGCACTAGCGGCGGACTACGTTCAATTTCATTCTGTGAGTTCCACAGCTTGACTAAATGTAGTAATTTCGCCTTACGCGACTTGTTATTACTTAGTTAGCGGAAGAATCTTTTGTATGTATGTTTGATGGTGTATGCTTTTAATCAAGCGTTGCTGACTATGAATGTAGATGTAAATGCTTGTATAACTGTGTTTTAATTTTAAATGTGTCAAGCGCAAAGAGCATAATTGTAAAGTTATGATGTTGCGCTATATAAATGCTCATTTATTATTATTATTATTATTATTATTATTATTATTATTATTATTTAAGTTATTGAGACATCCCAGTGCACTAAGGGATTTATAGAGCAAATCGAGAAAATTCATTATTGAACGAAGCGCATAGCGCTGAGTTCAATAATTATTTTCGAGATTTGCTCTATAAATCCCTTTGTGCACTGGGATTGTTTCAATAACGATATTGTCAGTACCGCCAGAGAAAAAAGAAGATTCAAAACGCACATTTTGCAACGCGCATTTGGATAGGCGTAACTGTGTGGTCAGGTTTGTGTCACTGGATCTACTTTTGTGTGGGCTGTCTCAAGTGTGTCGTGCTTTCGTCACACGCAAACTCTTGTTTTAATTTCTGTTGGTAAATTCCAGTGTAGCGTTAAGCTAAAAAGTGATGATCTTTCATAGAGACCTCATTTAAACTCGGAGAAAGGACTGTGCTCTTCGCGATTCCTTCATCGAGCTTCGACAGATTGACTGTGCAGAGTGTTGCCCCTTGAATTGACTCCGGCCAAGGCCACGGTACGCGGTTAGCAGACTCGGATTTTCAAAGTAAATGTGGTATGTTTCTCGTGGTGTATCTTGACTCATCGGGGAGACTGGTACTATTATATATGAACCGTAAGAATGCTGTGAACCCTACACGTATTATGTCCCCATCGTTTGTTTGTTCACATTTGCCCAACATGTTAATTTGCTGCGAGGTTTATGTCGTCTGCTAGGGCGGCTATAGGGCAAGCGAACCACGGCACTGCACTGCAGTCTCATTTCAAAAACAACAATTGCTCGTCTGCACGCATGAGGCAGGCTGGTAATAAGTTTTATACATGGTAAGAACGTTCTTAACCCTACACGTTTTCGATTCCGATTGTTGTTGCCTTGAAATAATAATTCGGAAACCATTCATTTACTGAACTGATGCAGTCGTATTTCAGTGTAATCTAGTCTGCTACGTATCAACTGTGGCACAGGCACATGGAATCTGTCAGAAAAAAACCACTTCTGCTTTAATTGAGAAGCAGGAAATTTATGGTATTTTGGTATTGTGGAGAATATAAGCTACATGTCATTAATTAATTCTGAGGATGAGAGCACAGTCTCGCTCAGGCAAAGGGCGGAAGAATACGCTCTGTGGAAAAGTTAGCGCACTCCAAGAGTGCGCTAACAGTTTTAGCGCATCGCCATTAGCCAATCAACTGGTTCACATCAGTCATGTGACACCAGTACTTACTGACAATTATTATTATTATTATTATTATTATTTAAGTTATTGAGACATCCCAGTGCACTAAGGGATTTATAGAGCAAATCGAGAAAATTCATTATTGAACGAAGCGCATAGCGCTGAGTTCAATAATTATTTTCGAGATTTGCTCTATAAATCCCTTAGTGCACTGGGATTGTTTCAATAACGATATTGTCAGTACCGCCATAGAAAAAAGAAGATTCCAAACGCACATTTTGCAATGCGCATTTGAATAGGCATAACTGTGTGGTCAGGTCGTGCACAGTAAAGATCTACTTTTGTGTGGGGTGTCTCAAGTGTGTCGTGCTTTCGTCACACGCATTTTAATTTCTGTTGGTAAATTCCAGTGTAGCGTTAATCTGAACAGTGATGATCTTTCAGAGAGACCTCATTTGAACTCGGAGAAAGGCTCTTCATTATTTGCGATTCGAAACCTCCAGTCGAGCTTCGACGGATTCACTATGCGGAGTGACTCCCCTTGAATTGACTCAAAGCGGGACTCGACGGTTCGCACATTTTCAAAACAAATGTGGCATATTTCTCGAGTTCTATCTTCACTCATCGGGGATATATGAACGGTAAGAATGCTCTGAACCCTACACGTATTATATCCCCATCGTTTTTTCGTTCACATTTGCCCAACATGTTGATTTGCTGAGCGGGGTTAATGTCGTCTGCTAGGCTACCTGCCAACCTGGGCAATGGAACGACTGCAGTCTGCACTGAGTCTGTACGCATGAGGCAGGCTGCTAATAAATCTTATATATGGTAAGAACGTTCTGAACCTTACACGTTTTCGATTACGATTGTTCTTGCTTTGAAATAATAATTCTGAAACCATTCATTTACTGAACTGATGTAGTCGTATTTCTGTGTTGTCTGCTACAGAGTCGATCGAGTCAGTCTTCCAAACTGGTCTTGCTGGTACGTTATCGGAATAACACTTGTGTTTTCTGTTAGCCGCTGGGAATTGTATACTAACTCATCATTTGGTAATGTGGATGATAAGCTACATGCCACTAACACGGCATATGAGAAGAATCTATGCAATTCGGCGAAAATTAGATGAAACACAGCGGCTTCTATTTTTTTAGATCACTGGCACTGGCACAGGCACATGCAATCTGTCAGAAAAAAAACCCACTTCTGCTTTAATTGAGAAGCAGGGAATTTATGGTCATTTGGTATTGTGGAGAATATAAGCTACATGTCATTAATTAATTCTGAGGATGAGAGCACACAGTCTCTGCTTAGGCAAAGGGCGCAAGAATACGCTCTGTGGAAAAGTTAGCGCACTCCAAGAGTGCGCTAACAGTTTTAGCGCATCGCCATTAGCCAATCAACTGGTTCACATCAGTCATGTGACACCAGTACTTACTGACAATTATTATTATTATTACAGATGAACAAACTGTATTAATTAACTTGACGCGACATGTGTTGCTTCGCATGTATTTAGATGTTTCTGTTTTCTGGCTGGGGGAATATTGTTATAAGGCCTGGCGCTCACCTATGTAACTTCAGCAGGACAGACGACCACTCGCCGACTGCAGATTATCCCAGCCCCCTACATGTTACGTGAAAAGAAAACAGGCCAAGCACTCGTCATAATCCTTATCGCAGCATCAATAATATGCAGTGCGTCGCCTGTGCCGCTAAAACTACGCAGGTGTATTCTGCCCTGAATGGAAGTCGCGCCAGTGGACTGTCGCGTTAGGGGCAAATTACACCTGCGCAGAGTCAGCGGCACAGACGACGCACTGCAGATTATCGAGGTAATTCTTCATTTTCCCTAGCCCGCTACACGTTGCGTGAAAAGAAAACAGGCCAAGTACTCGTCATAACCCATATCGCAGCATGCAGCGCCGCAGACTCTGCGCAGGTATAATTTGCCCCCTCGGGGCTCCGCTTACATGTAACTTTAGCAGGACCGACGACGCACTGCAGATTATTCCAGCCCCGGCGCTACACGTTGCGCGAAAAGAAAATAAGGCCAAGTACTCGTCATAATCCCTATCGCAGCATCAATAAGGCCAAAAAAAAAAAATTGTCTGTTTAGGGTAACCCGACCGACCCTATCGATTTGGCGCCGACCCAAAAACTTTTTTTTGATTTCAAAAAAAAAAAAAAAAAAAAAAGAGGTAAAAATGCTAAAAAGAGACATTTGGCGTTTCTTTCTCTCCCTTTCTCTCTGTTTTATTTATACGTTAGTTTTGAAACATGTATTCATCAAATATAAGAAGTGAATGTTCAGCCAACATAGCATTTACAAAAAAAAAAACAAAAAAAACCCTACCTACCTACCGACCCTACTTTTTTTGGTCATGTTACCCTAAACAGACAATTTTTTTGTTTGCCTAATATGCAGTGCTTCGCCTGTGCCGCTGAAACTGCGCAGGTATATTCTGCCCATTAGCAGGATTAAACCGCCCCAGCAAGCTGTCGCTCCATTTTAGGACCCAACACAATGCTGGTGTTGTACAGTTAACGAAGCGGAGTTGGAGGCTGATCGGAAGGTTCATTGTAACGGCCTGCGAGTGAACACATCAAGATTATGATGAGTGGATACCCGACTAATAACAACAGCTACAATTACAACCAGAAAACTACAGCTGCAGCTATAACTACAACGGCAAAGCTAAGCTAGTGACGTCAGTGTAATGTTGCCGTTTATGTTGATGTTGATGTTGGTGGTGGTGGAGGGGGGAGGGGGTGTGCGTGGGCCAGTGTGTGTGTGTGTGTGTGTGTGAGATAGCGTGTGTGTGTGTCTGTTTGTGTGCGATTTTGTGATTGTATGTGTGTGTGTGTGAGGGGGGTGGGTCTGTGTCTGTCTGTCGGTCTGTGTGATAGCGTGACTGTGTGTGTGTGTGTGTCTGTGTGTCTGTGAGTGTGAGTGTGAGTGTGTGAGAGCGTATGTGTTCTGTTTGTGTGTGCGCATGTGTGTGTGAGCATGTGTGTGTGGGTCTGTGTGTGTGTGTGCAGTGTGTGTGGGTGTGTTTTTGTGTCTGTGTCTCTGTGATAGCGTGTGTATGTGTATGAATATATATGTGTGTGTGTGTGTGTGTGTGTAGTCTTTGTGTTCTGTTATTCATTCGTCGTAAATGATTTTATTTTATTTTCAGTCTTCCAAAAATATCAAAGATTTGTCGAAAAGCTCTACGATCTTTTGCAAGCAATAAATACTGCATACCTCTATACCTCTGCGTTCAAGCAACAGTTCACCCCAGCACGTTGAACCTTCCAAACCGTCAAGACAATGACGCTGAAGGAAGAACTGTTACCATTCAACGACGTAAGGGAACACGGCACTCCTAATCAAGGATGTGACCTTTCCCGAGACAGAGACGCCAAAGAAAACTCGTCACACTCCGTCAGCCAAGAAAATGCGGACGAAAAAGAGAAAGAGCCATTTTCATTTTGTAAGATGTCGTCGCGGAAGCAATTGACCCTTCTTCTATTGTGTTTCTGCGACTTGCTTGGCAGCGCGTGTTACGGATTACTAGCACCGTTCTTCCCGTCTGAGGTGGGTGGAGGTTGCGGATGTGTGTGTGGACTGTGTGTTGTGTGTGTGTGTGTGGGGGGGGGTCTGTGTGTGTGTGTGTGTGTGTGTGTGTGTGTGTGTGTTTTTTTCTCTGTGTGTGTGTGTTTCTGTGTGTGTGTATATATGTATACTAGATGATTACCCGCTTTGCCGGGTACCGGCTTCGCCGGGAAGAAGTAGAGCCGAATACCAGGCTGCGCCTGGGACCCGACTTTGCCGGGTGTACGCCGGCTTCGCCGGCGCACGAAGGAAAGGAGATAAACGCGCAAAACACTGGAGACCTTCTAAAAGTAGTAACGTGCAGTGACCTTCTAAAAATAGTAACGTAGTAACGGGAATATGGATTGACGCCACTCGGAGGAAGGGAGATAATCGCGGCTGAAAACGCTGGAGAAGATAAGGAAGAGTTACTGGTAGTGGATCCCGACACCAACAAAAAAACAAAAAACAAAATCTGTTCAGCGCGCACAGCGCTGCGCGCTGAGAGCACGTGTTGAAATATCTCATCGATGAGGTTGTGTCTGGGGTGTAGCTGAATACGGTGTCCAAATTTTAAAAAGATCCACCGAGAACTTTGGCCGTGCATCGCGAACAGACAGACAGACAGACAGACAGACAGACAGACAGACAGACAGACAGACAGGCAGACAGACAGACAGACACTAGTCGTATATATATATATACTAGAGGAATACCCGGCTTCGCCGGGGTGAATCGCGAGACAGAGACAGACAGCGTGGCGGTTCATCACAATCACTGGGGGTGCCTCAAGGAAGCATCATAGCCCCCATATTGTTCAGCATCATGGTCCACGATGCAGCAAATCTGAACCTCAAGGAGGCCTCATTGTCTCTGTTTGCCGATGACATGGCCCTCTGGGAAGCAGTCAACTGCAAGTCAGAAAGAACAATCAAAACAAAAATGGGGCGGTACCAAGAAAAAGTCGACCAAATCGCTGACTACATGCAGACGAATGGCTTTGAGCTATCTACCGAAAAAACCGTGTTCATGGCTTTCACAGGAGTGCAGCTCGTCAAAAGGACATGTTCCATCACCATAAATGGGGTGCAGCTGGTGCCAGCAGATAAAACCAAGTTCTTGGGAGTGACATTCACAAGCTCTCTCAGTTGGGGCCCACACATAGACTCACTTGTGAGAAAAGCTCAACGCTCTCTAAACCTGATAAAGGTTCTGAGCAGAGAGTCGTGGGCAGCCAGAAAACCATTGATCCATCTTGTCCGTGCCCTTGTTCGGTCGCGCCTCAGCTATGGCCAAGAGGCTTTCTTTGCAGCTCCTGACAGTCAGTGGGTAAAGCTTGAAAGAGTAGAAAGAGCCGCTCTCAAAGTGGCGCTGGGGGTCCCCAGATCGGCAGTCTCCACCCTACTTTACCAGGAAGTGGGATGGCTGCCACTGAAAGAGGAATGCCACCTCAGATGTGCACAGCTGGCTGTCAGAATACACTGTGTCCCAAACACGGCAGTGGAAGTATTTACCCCAGACATGGGAGATACCGACCACATGCAATACAAAGCTCTTGAGTCCAAGACTCATACATACCAAACAGTGCTCCCAATATACAACCATGTGAAGGGCATATGGGAACAGAGTGGCCTGTCCAAGGAAAAGCTGGTCACAGGTGGTACTCTTCCTTACCCTCCATGGCTGCTTGAAGCCCCAAATCTGATCATAGACTATGGAGACGGCCTCAAAAAGGCAGAAGACCCATTGCTGCTAGCCACAGTTGCAAAAGAAAAGATCGATCAACGATTTAAAAGCCACCTACAGGTCTTCACAGATGGTTCGATCCTGCAGTCAGGGGAGGCTGGGTGTGCCTTGTCGATTCCTGGACTTGATATAACACGAAAATACAAGCTAAACAAGGGGATCAGCATCTTCTCTGCAGAGTTATTTGCTATCTACATGGCCTGCACACTGATAAACGATCTGCCAACCCCACCCCTGGGGGTGGTCATCCTTACGGACTCAAAATCCTCGTTGCAAGCACTTGCACATGGCACCAAGAACAGAATACCTGAATATGCCTGAATATGCCCACCAAATTTGAAACAGATCCATCGAGAACCTTGGCCGCGCATCGCGGACAGACACACAGACACACAGACACAAGTCGTATATATATATATATATATATATATATATATATATATGTGTGTGTGTGTGTGTGTGTGTGTGTGTGTGTGTGTGTGTGTGTGTGTGTGTTCAGCAAAGACAACCTACATTGTATACGATATTTATTTTTCTATGTTGAGCTGAGCATCGAACAGGCCATGTCTTTCTATTTCAGGCCGCAGCAAAAGGGATGTCACAAACTGAAATAGGCTTGGTATTCAGCTGTTTCGAGTTTTGGGTTACTGTGTCTTCGCCCTTCTTCGGAAATTATGTGAGTATAGATATAGTTGGATATAGGTAGCACCGAGACATACGTGCAGATGCTAATTGTTGTACATGTATTAATTATGTTGTTGTGTTTTACATTTAGTCAAGTTTCAGAGAAAACTACGGGACCGGTCCTCATTAAACTTGACAGGAGAGTTCCGGGATATGATATCCCCAGATATATATTTTCATTTTTCGATAAATGTCTTTGATGACGTCATATCCGGCGTTTTGTAAAAGTTGAGGCGGCACTGTCACACCCTCATTTTTCAACCAATTTGATTGAAATTTTGCCCAAGCTATCTTCGATAAAGGCCAGACTTTGGTATTGCATTTCAGCTTGGAGGCTTAAACATTAATTAATGACTTTGGTTATTAAAAATCTATAAATTGTAATTAAAACTTTTTTTTTATAAAGCGATCCAAAAATAATGTCATCTTATTTTTCATCATTGTCTGATTCGAAAAAAACTTATAAATATGTTATATTCGGATTAAAAACAAGCTCTGAAAATGTAAAATATGAAAATTATGATTACAATTAAATTCCCAAAATCGGTTCCTGAATCCAAAAACATATGATATGTTATGTTTGGATTAAAAACAAGCTCAGAAAGTTAAAAAAAAAAAATTAAAAAAATACAGAAAAGCGTGCTATCCTGCTCAGCGCAACCACTACCGCGTTATTCTGGATTGTCAATTTCACTGCCTTTGCCACGAGCGGTGGACTGACGATGCTTCGAGTATTCGGTCTTGCAGAAAAAATGCAGTGCGTTCAGTTTCATTCTGTTAGTTCGACAGCTTGACTAAATGTTTGTATTTTCGCCTTACGCTACCTGTTGTGTGTTGTTGTTGTCGTTGTTGTTGTTGTCGTTTTTGTTGTCGTTGTCGTTGTTTTTGTCTGTGTTGTTGTTGTTGTTGTCGTTGTTGTTGTTGTCGTTTTTGTTGTCGTTGTCGTTGTTTTTGTCTGTGTTGTTGTTGTTGTTGTTGTTTTGTTGTTGTTTTTGTTGTTGTTGTGGTTGTTGTCTGTGGTGTTGTTGTTGTTGCTGTTGTTGTTGTTGTTGGCGTCTGGGCATGTGGTGGTTCATGCTGATGACATGCTCCACCCACCCACACACACACACACACACACACACACACACACACACACACACACACACACACATACACACACACAAAATCACATAGTGTGAATTGTACATATTGTGTTGGAGAGACAGATTATATTGAGAGAGAAAAATTGTCGGTAAAAAGAATTTACAAATTTGGAAAACATATTTAAGAAGAGGTGTTTTTGAAATTTAACATTAAAATACAGATTACTTTGTTTGATTAATTATTTGGTATTGTATATAGGTTTAAATATCTATATGCAGTAATTGATTATGTTAATATTCGTATTGTTATTGCACACATGTGTGTAGGAATTTACAGGTACGTAACTCTATTATAAACTAATATGTTTCTGAGGAACTTAGAATGGTAAGGAAACATTTACGTAGAAAGAAAGAAATGCCTGCTCTAAAATCAAGAACATCCCTTTTATGCAAACAGGTTTCATTGGGTTTGTGTTACAGTGTTCTAGATAGTCGAACGTGTAGCAAAGACCTGTACGTGTACGTGTAGATTTTGCGTCACCCGTGACTCACTGTTTTCTTCAATGTTCCAAATGCATACGTTGTTTTGCTCCCACCAAGACTGCAGATCTTGGCAAACGCGTGACGTAAAAACTAGATTTGATGACGATACCCGTACACTTCCTGAAAAATGCTGATCTAGATCTTGCTATTGTGTCCTCGGGGGTTTGCTTGTCGTGGTGAGACAGAAAAATGCAGTGAATTCAGTTCTATTCTGTGAGTTTTATAGATTGACTTACATGTATTAATTTCGCTTTACGTGACTTGTTTTCTTCTTGCAGATGAGATACATAGGACCAAAGTTTGCATTTATATCTGGACTATTTCTAAACGGCGGCTGCTTCACTTTATTTGGGTAAGAGGTGTTCATGGGAAGATTTAGCGTGTACGTCTTTCTGTCTGTCTCTCTTTGTCTCTTTCTCTGTCTCTGTGTCTATTCGTCCTTCTGTTCATCTTTCCGTGTGTCTCTATCTCTCCCCCCTCATTTGGACCCATAAATGCGTTTTAGCGTTAACAATGCGACAGTACGTAACCGCAGCAAACTCTCCTATTGTTAGAATAGATGCTGATCTACTTTTTTGCGTTGCATCTGCTAGTCTGCGTGTTTGTGCTCTCGTATGTGTATATCAATTTCAGGAAACGCGATACGATAGCATACCAATTCGAATCGATATCTGAATAATATACGTATTGCTTGTATCTTGATACCTTGAAGTTATACTGTCCTTCAAATCAAATCAAATCACATTTTATTTTACGAGGGTCAGTTGTGGCATAAGCAATACACATTTCAAGGTGCACGGAACTTCTAGGGCTTTCAACCATGCCTCGTGCATCTGTCCAATTTAAAGTATACCAAGTTTCATTTACCTTCTTGCAATGCGTCGAAAACTGCAATGTTTCTTTACAAATTAGTTTTCTTCACTGTCCGGGCAGGAAAGCTTGGCCCTCGATCAGGCTCACTGCAGATCCCGTACGTGAACTATTAAATAACTTCAGAAGCCTTCATGGAAGTCTGTTAGTCACGGCGAGAGGGCGAATTATTATTATCTTGAGTAGTTCACGTCAATACATTGTGTTTGATTACGTAAGAAATTGGAAATGATGGTAAATGTATGTGGGTCCATTTTGGCATACCGCACACAGTCTTTAGCCCCAGAACGTGATCACGGGAAATGTTCATTCCATTTTGGCGGGAGATGCACACTGACAAACCGCATACAGTTTCGTTTTTATGGCAACACTGAAGGTGTGTGTACGAGCGAAGTCATCTGTGATATAGTTGTCTGATGCTTTTGACTGTCAACATCGTAATCTGCGACACAAAGACGAATCGTTGCTTTTGCAATGCTGTGTCCTGCACTGCATCTTTAACCACGAGTCGGCAGATATTCATCATCATCGTCATCATCATCATCATCATCATCATCATCATCATCATCATCATCATCATCATCATCATCATCATCATCATCAATCCCCTGACTGTGGCAGACGTTGGGGGGACATGAGGGCCAAGGAGGAAGAAACCCTTCTCCAGGCAGTTCTATCGGGGGCTGTCGCCACGAGGTCAGGGAATCTCAGCTGCGTCCATTTCTTGGCGTTGTCGGACCAACTCTTCCGTTGTCTTCCACGTCTGCGTCCTCCCTCGACAGTGCCCTGTAGTATGGTTTTGGAGAGGGTGTCATGCCTTGTGACATGGCCGAACCACACCAACTTCCGACGTTTGACGATTGCCAGCAGGGGTTCTTGGGGGAACCACGAAGCTCTTGACCAGGCTTCGAACGTATTCGTTGACGTTGGTCTTGGTTTAAACAGTGTTTTATTCAAATACAACTTCACAAAGCCATGAAAAATATGTTTTGATAAAGGAGCACAACACGATAAAGTCGTTGGTCTTGTGCGCTGTGTTTGGTAGATATTACACATCAGCAAGTAGGTCGTTTTACGTTGATACATTTGTGATCACCAGATTTCTGTACATGTGCCCTCCGGGTCTACCCTTCAAAGCCCTATGTTTCGCTCTCCGTACTGTGTCAGCCCTTGGTGAATCTTTATCCCAAACCTCAAGCTTCGCACTGTTGGCAACTGAATTTCCGGATTATGTCGGAACCGCTGCGGTGAGAAGAAAATTATTCCTGTTGATTACTTACATTTTAGGTCGATAGCGACGGGAAAAGTGTGTGATTGTGGTAGGGGGTGGGGATGGGGGGATGGGGTGAGGGATGCGTGTGAGTGTGTGTGTGTGTGTGAGTGTGTGTGTGTGTGTGTGTGTGTGGGGTGTGGGTGTGTGTGTGTGTGTGGTGTGTGTGTGGGTGTGTTTGGAGGGGTTGGCACCGGCATAGGACGGGATGAATGAGGAATTTGTAGCAAACTTAAGTTACTCGTTATGCATTGCAGTGTGGGTGTGGTGGAGGTGGGGGGGGGGGGAGGGGGATGCTAGAATGTTTGCTTTGTAAGTATGACTTTGTTGCTAAAAATTAAAATTAAATTGATTAAATTATTTGGAGTAAAATGAAATTGGGGTAAAATTAATTGGTGTAAAATTAATTGGAATAAAATGTGTGTGTGTGTGTGTGTGTGTGTTTGTGTGTGTGTGTGTGTGTGAGTGTGTGTGTGTGTGTGTGAGTGTGTGTGTGTCTGTGTCTGTGTGTGTGCCGTTGTGTCTGTCTGGCTGTCTGTCTGTCTGTCGGTCTGTCGGTCGGTCGGTCGGTCTGTCGGTCTGTCTGTCTGTCTGTCTGTCTATCTGTCTGTTTGTCTTTGCAGGGATTATTGGCGACTAGTAGTGGTATGGGTCTGGCTCTGAGTCCGCTGTTAGGTGGTGCATTATACCAGGTGTGTTTATTTTCTTCCATTCTTTACCGTATTTAAACTCTGTCATATTCCAGCAATTTATATATACCCGTTAGAGGATAAGAAGCCTTATTGTTTTGGAGCATTGGTTTCACGAGTGCGTACCCTTACTAAAATAATGTACCATGTAACATAAGAGTTTCTAACCATATTAGAACACTGCTTTTTGCCCAAAGAGCTTTCAGAACAATAAGAAAATATCTCATAATTATGGGATGTATACCGTCACGGTTGGCCTAGTGGTAAGGCGTCCGCCCCGTGATCGGGAGGTCGTGGGTTCGAACCCCGGCCGGATCATACCTAAGACTTTAAAATTGGCAATCTAGTGGCTGCTCCGCTACATTTAGTGTATTTGTTGTTTTAGTGATAATGTGATAATGTGTATACACATTTTAGGGCTGTTTTTCAGTATTAATAACATGTTCTGTTTGATTAAGGGTATTCAGCTGGTATTTCCTTGTTTTTACTACCTATTTTATTCATGTTTTTATTACTTAATTAGTGGAAGAATCTGTTGTAATGTATGTTTGATGGTGTATGCTTTTAATCAAGCGTTGCTGACTATGAATGTAGATGTAAATGCTTGTATAACTGTGTTTGAATTTTAAATGTGTCAAGCGCAAAGAGCATAATTGTAAAGTTATGATGTTGCGCTATATAAATGCTCATTTATTATTATTATTATTATTACCCTAAAAAGGAGATAAGCATCCCATCGTAGATTATTGAACGATTCTGCAAGTGCACAATGCAGTTGTACCTCCCTTTACCGACTTTGAGAATGTAACCGACATTCGGTCGTTATACGTCGATCGACATCTCCTAGAATGTTTTTACAAACATTACTTAAACCCTCTTCACCACTACCACCACCGTTATACTGTGATCACCCGACAGTTTTAGCATAATATATTTTTTAATGAAATATGTTCAATTTGGGTGAACTACTACATATTCACCAACAGTCATGCGGCACTGACAATATCTACCAAAGGCGACAAACTATTTTTTCAAAAATATAAGCCCCACGAGGACATAAACAAAATAACTGGACATGTTGGGGATATTAAATGTGTTTTTTACAATGTGTGACATTAATTTACTCATTTTGCACTTTTTTCAAACTGAAAGTTTTGTGTGTGCGTATATGTATGTTCCCCAATAAGGCACAACACTATTTGTGACCCTCCACCACGAAATGAGTCGCATGTCACCTCGCGCGGTTCTGCGCTGGGCTTGATATAAGTCCGGAGAGTGTATGGTAACAGTGTGAGGGTCACCTTAGTCACAGGCTTATAACTCAAACAGTTTTCGCTCTTTTCTAAAACGGGTTTCACCACTGGATAGAGCATAAAAAACTCTTTAGGAAAATGTAAAAATATGAAAATCATGCAAAGGTGACATGCGACTCATTCCGTGGTGGAGGGTCACATATGTATGTTCCCCAATAAGGCACAACACTATTTCATTGCACATTAACATGATCTCCATTGCACTAATATAGTTTGTTTTCTTTTATCAAGAAACACATTGAGGCAGATGAACCGTAAATTGTGAACAATATTGACATAAGCTCTAACAAAATAAATTACCTATTTAAACCCAGGATAATGACGTCTGACATGCTGCTCTTTTGTGTCAATAATAACTGTCGATAGGCACACGCGCCTCCATAACAGTCGTTGGCCATTGTACACGTTGTATCGTGCTTGTTTTGCAATGCTGAAAAGTGTTTGGGTGGTACCGGCTGTCTATGGCTGTCACTCGTATACAAGATATGGTATACGGACATTATACTAGTTCAATTCAATTCAATTCAATGCTTGTGTTGTTCTTGTAAAAAATAAATATGTGATAAAAAAAAGATAAAAAAATTCAGTTCAATTCGATGCAATACAACTTTATTGTCTGAATTCAACAAACATAATTTTTGTTTCTTTTGGCACATGGATGTGAGCATTAAGTTCTACTATTCCCAACTCAGAAACCCATTGAATTATTCTTCCAAATTGTAATAATATTATAATTGAATGGTTTTTTGTTTGTTTGTGTGGATACATCTATACTGTACACGCCGCGACAATCAGGCATGTACACATCTACTACAACAGCAGAACAATGCATGATGACTCACAAGATATAACAAGTCGCGTGAGGCGAAATTAATACCTTTAGTCAAGCTGTCGAACTCACAGAATGAAACTGAACGTACTGCATTTTTTCACCAAGACCGCATAGAATCGTCAGTCCCCCGCTCGTGGAAAAGGCAGTGAAATTGACAAGCCAGTATAGCGCGGTAGTGGTTGCGCTGAGCAGGATAGCACGCTTTTCTGTATCTCTATTCTTTTTAACTTTCTGAGCTTGTTTTTAATCCAAACATAACATATCTATATGTAGAGGGCCTAAAACTGACCCTTGTGGTACGCCATACCACAAGGGTTCGTTTTAGGCCCGTCCATATACATACATGATCTGCCCCTTCATATTAAAAACTTGTGTGAACTTTTTTCAGATGACACTACCATACATTCCAGTGACACCAATTAAAATCGTTTATCTGAAACACTACGCGACTTGTGTCTTTTTGTTCTGTCTTTCTTTCTTTCTTAATATGTCTTTTCTTTCCTTTATTCATTCTGTTCTCAGATCTGTGTATAAGGACTGCCGTTGTTATTTTTTTTTTGTCAGGGGATCACTCTTGATAGTTTTTCTTTCTTCCTTTCTTCCTTCGGTCTTTACTTTCTTTTATTCATTCTTTCTTGGGCAATTCCAAAACAAATGCTCACCTAAGCCTGAAATTCAAAATGGAATGGACGGCTTTTTCACCGTACATATGCCATGAGAGATGATTATAGTTACTCATACCATTCATCGTTTGCCTCTTATTCATTCCCCTTGCATGTCGCCATTTTCTTTTTGATGCTATTTGGTAACGCGCCGTGTGAAGTCATTTTATGACAACTTTTAAGAATGTCATCGCGTGTGCTAGTTTTTATTGTTTTCCTTTTTTTCCGATATTCAGATTGGTGGATTCGGATTGCCGTTTTTTGTGACGTCAACACTAC
>NC_090255.1:28560096-28575096 GCF_037325665.1 Littorina saxatilis | reverse complement strand
GTCGGTCATAGTCGCGTTTTTATTAGAGAGGTAGTGTACAAAATGTCGTGTTGTACGTGTAAATTACATGTCCATTATTTTAGTCATATATCAATCAATAAGTAAATGCGCATACTTTTATTAAACGTTACTTTCACTTTAAGATCGCTTCTAACATTTAGTATAATTTCTGACAAATGCACGCTATGTAATAAATTGATAATATTATGGACGCCATGTGGTAAAACCGGAAGTTGAATTATTTTGCGATAGCAAAATCCTTTTACAATGATCACTTTCCTTTTATATTGAGCTGATCTTTAACGTTATGGGTAAAAATCTAACATATTGAACCAAATTATCCTTTTTCAAGCCTGTGTATGTGTAAACTCTTTTTTGCTTCGACCCGGTTCGGTTTTCGGAGTTGATTCAGAATCATCCATTATTTATCTTATATGACTGTTGTTTTCCTCGGTAAATTAACAATTGTTGATGTAAAATAATTCTGGCTGTGAGAATAAACAAAGCTGTTTTTGATTGCGGTTTCAACCAGGCGTTCAGTTAGCTATACATATCGATTGAGAAAATGGCATTTCCTGTTTTGTCGTCCGCATGTTATACAGATGTTGTTAAAAATAAAACTGTGTATACGAATTAGGCATTTTACTTGCTGTCTGATGGCAACAATCTTTAGCTTTCGTTTAAGGTATAATTTGCTTATATCCGTATGCAGTCAAGCGGTACATGACGTTTTTTTGTAACCTACCCCCTGCGTCATGGCTGCATTTTTGCAGAATATGGGTCATGTTACAAAAACGCTTCTCATTCTTAGGTGGTTGGGTTTAGCCATTTGTCGTTTACCGAACTGTGGCTGCAAATAAAACGAACTTTCCAAAAAACATAATATCTAATGTGACCACCAAAAGTAACCTTTCCACTATAGCCAGCCAGGTGACTACATAGGCTACACTTACGTGAGCCAACGAGGCTGGATGTCTAAGGGGGGACCATTATAGAGCAGTTTTTGCCACGAATTGGTCCCCCGGGGGACTACTTCAGAGGGGGGATCCTACACCGGGACCCCCACTTTTAATGTTAAGAGGGTCCATGTGCCCCCTTAGCAGAGTTTTAGAGGGTCCTAAGAGTCCCGGGTCTCCATACCACCTATTTACATATAACGCATTGTGATCGCAAATAATGTGATATGAACTGGGTTATTTTTTATTACCAGAATATTCGAGGAGGACACTTCAACTATACCAAGTCAAATGCAACACACACTAACACTTTGTTCTCGCGTGAAAGTGGGATAACTTGTGTTTGGACTTTGACATAGCTGACGACTAACGTCTGAAAAGAGTATACGGGATGCACGACAGAGCAAATTGAGTGCGTCCCGGGACCCCCTCTTTGTAAGTTTAGTGCGTCCCAGGACCCCCTCCATGAATTTCTAGTACGTGCTTTCGGCTTCTAGTGCGAAAAGGACGCAGGGACGCGCTCAATGGGGAGACCTGCCCTTTATATACAGATGCCGTGAACAGAATACTTCCAATTCAGTAGGGGGGCGACTATCCTCAACCCGGCGGGTCCCCAGGTGGCGGATAGGGGAACGGCCCCCAGATATGGGGGCCAGCTGCGAATATAGAATAAGCAGTCCCGGACCAACTAGCGGTGTCTCTACCAGGACGGGGTGGGTTGGCAGATGGCACTGACTACCCTATAAATGCCCTACGAGTCCGATGACGGTAACACCATGCGAGTAAGAGCCGCATTAAAAGCTCTAGCCCCGGGGTGGGACCCTCGGTAAGAAATCCCCCATGTGTTCCCAGGGTTAGATTTTTGAGCCAGGAACTAAGGGCGGGGTAACCCTGAAAGAAACCTAAGGGCTGAAGTCGGAGGATCTGGGCCAACAGGCGCACCTTAACCAACCACAGATCCACGCAAATCGCAAAAAAGCGAACGACAAGAAGAAGATACACAGATAGACCCAGGGCGCTAGATGAATAAACCAACTGTTACCACTAGCGCCGTGACGACGTCTAGCTTTTGTGCTGACGTTTACGTTGCCTATAAGCGTGGAATCGAAGACATAAGGGGCAACATATACCTGCGCAGTTTCAGCGGAACAGACGACGCACTGCATATTATTGATGCTGCGATAGGGATTATGACGAGTACTTGGCCTGTTTTCCTTTCACGCGGGCTGGGATAATCTGCAGTGCGTCGTCTGTCCTGCTGAAGTTACATAGGTGAGCACCGGGCCTAAGTGATATCCTCCGCTCCACAGTCTGTTTCGTTTCCTGCGTCTGCTTCGGTGAAGCTCTCGCGAAGATAGGCGTGGCATCGAAGACAGCGTGATCCTCCGCTTCTTCTAATTCGTGTCCTGCGTCTGCTTCAGTGAAGCTCTCGCGAAAATAGGCGTGGCATCGAAGACAGCGTGATCCTCCGCTTCTTCTAATTCGTGTCCTGCGTCTGCTTCAGTGAAGCTCTCGCGAAGATGACGTACTCGTCTCCCCTGCAGCATCGGGAATTTTCAATGTTCAGTGTACATGATTTATTGTGGGTTGCTCATGTATTGCATGGTGTTGTCCATACGTACATAATGAGTTGCTGTAAGTTTATTGTTACGTTATTTTGTTAGAATGCAGTGTATGTATTTGATGTAATGGTTTTATTCGTAGTAAATATGTAGAGCGCAGAGAGCATAGTTTACTCTGATTCGCACCATATAAGCTCTCATTATTATTATCATTATTATCATAGAAAGGCTCCTGTGCGTTGGAGCTACAGATACAAGGCTCGATACAATGCATTTGTCCCAAAACATGTGCACATCGGAGCTCGTGAGTTAGGGACGCACCAATTCCCTAGCGAATGGGACTGGGTGGCCGAGTGGTAACGCACTTGCGCTCGGAAGCGAGAGGTTGCGAGTTCGACCCTGGGTCAGGGCGTTAGCAATTGCATAACAAAATTAAAAAAATAGATAAATTTTTTTTTTAAATCCCTGCGCTTAGAACTGTACCCACGGAATACGCGCGATATAAGCCTCATATTGATTGATTGATTGATTGAATGTAAAACGCGCCAGAGTTATTTCCGACACGACGTTGTTCGTCTGTTTCAGTTTCATATATCAGCAGTCGCCGTAGGAGCTGTGTTTCTGTTTTTGACAGTACCCTACACGGCCCTATCCATTGTCTTCGGTTGGATCAGCGATCGGAAGGTACGAGTCTGCATAGTGATAGCTATTGCTAGCATTGTTGTGATTCAACTAGCTTATTTTCAGACTGACAGACAGACACACAGACACTCGCTCGCACACAAACACGTCTTGTATGTCTACATATTCGCTTATGACATGTATTCTGTTACACACACACACATACACACACACACACACACACACACACACACGGCACACACGCACGCACACACACACACACACACACACACGGCACACACACACACGCACACACACACGCACGCACGCACACACACACACACACACACACACACCCCAGACACACCTGCAAACACACAGACACACACTTTTACACACAGACACAGTTTGTGTGTTTCGTGTGTGTGTTCTGTACACAGTTTTCGCGAGTGAATGTCAAATTGTATCTTCTTTGCTTCTCACGGTCGACGGGAGATAACATTATGTTGACTAATAACGATGAGATGCGTTTCTTTTTTTTCAGCATATCATATACCCTTTTTTGATTGGAGGGGGTTTGACGTTGTCCGTGGCAGTATTGTTCATTGGGCCCTCGCCTCTTCTGCCATTCTTGCACGCGTAAGTGTGAAGTTATATTCTGTGTGTGGGTGTGTGTGTGTGTGTGTGTGTGTGTGTGTGTGTGTGTGTGCTTAAATAGGGTTGATTATGGAGCGGGAAGGATATTGTAACGAAAAGGAATGCTTTTATACTATAAGTCGTACGCCGCTGTCTCCCCTTTCGGGCCTAATTCTATATCCTAATTATGCGTGGCTTTCTCTTCCTTCAGGAATTATGTTATGCCCCAGTGGTTACGCTGCTCTCTCTTCTTCCGGGATTCATTTTATCCGTCAGTTATACGCTCCTCTCTCTTCTTACAGGATTCATTTTATCCGTCAGTTATACGCTGCTCTCTCTTCTTACAGGATTCATTTTATCCGTCAGTTATACGCTGCTCTCTCTTCTTACAGGATTCATTTTATCCGTCAGTTATACGCTGCTCTCTCTTCTTACAGGATTCATTTTATCCGTCAGTTATACGCTGCTCTCTCTACTTACAGGATTCATTTTATCCGTCAGTTATACGCTGCTCTATATTCTTACAGGATTCATTTTATCAGTCTGTTATACGCTGCTCTCTCTTCTTCCAGGATTCATTTTATCCGTCAGTTCTACGCTGCTCTCTCTTCTTACAGGATTCATTTTATCCGTCAGTTATACGCTGCTCTCTCTTCTTTCAGGATTCATTTTATCAGTCAGTTATACGCTGCTCCCTCTTCTTTCAGGATTCATTTTATCCGTCAGTTATACGCTGCTCTCTCTTCTTCCAGGATTCATTTTATCCGTCAGTTATACACTCCTCTCTCTTCTTACAGGATTCATTTTATCAGTCAGTCATACGCTGCTCCCTCTTCTTCCAGGATTCACTTTATCAGTCAGTTATGCGCTGCTCTCTCTTCTTACAGGATTCATTTTATCCGTCAGTTATACGCTGCTCTCTCTTCTTACAGGATTCATTTTATCCGTCAGTTATACGCTGCTCTCTCTTCTTACAGGATTCATTTTATCCGTCAGTTATACGCTGCTCTCTCTACTTACAGGATTCATTTTATCCGTCAGTTATACGCTGCTCTCTCTACTTACAGGATTCATTTTATCCGTCTGTTATACGCTGCTCTCTCTTCTTCCAGGATTCATTTCATCCGTCAGTTCTACGCTGCTCTCTCTTCTTACAGGATTCATTTTATCAGTCAGTTCTACGCTCCTCTCTCGTCTTACAGGATTCATTTTATCCGTCAGTTATCCGCCTCTTTCTTGATGTCTTTTGAGGTTCATTTTGTCCTTGAGTTATTCGATGCTTTCTCGTCTGTCAGGATCGGTTTTAGACTTCAGTTGTAAGCCTACGCTGCTCTCTCCCGCATCTGTCAAAACGGATTTTATTTATAATATATTTTACAATATATTCTATTAAATAACATGTTTTAGAATTATTTCATAATATATTTAATATATTTAAAAATGTATTAAAACATATCATATATCAAAAATATATAAAATATGTTCCAATATATTTTATTTTGGAACGTTCGGCAGTCTATTTGGTTTTGGAATGAATACCCCAGTTATGCGCTGCTTTCTCTTCTTTCAGAAAGCTATGGCTAGTTGTTGTGTGTGTGTTCACAATGGGAGCGAGTATAGGAGCCATCCTATCACCCAGCTGGCACTCTATGTGTACTGGGGCAAGGTATGTGTGTGTGTGTGTGTGTGTGTGTGTGTGTGTGTGTGTGTGTCTGTGTGCGTGTGTGTATCTGTGTGGGTGTGAATGTGTGCGTGTATTATGTGTGTACGTGTGTGTACGTGCGTGCGTGTGTGTACATGTGCGAGTGTGTGTGTGTATGTATTGCAAGTCGGCCTGAATGCACATGTTTGTTTTCAACCTTTTTGTTTCTTAATTAAAGGTACTGAACTTGTCAAATCCAGGTGCACGGAGCCCCTGGGGCTTTTGGTCATACCTCAGGCAGTTATCCGTTAGAAGAACTACCAAGTTCCATTGACTTGCACCCAAAGAGTCAAGAACTGCGATTTTTTTACGAATTAATTTCGTACTCGGACCCGGCTGCTCTTGACCTATTTTTGGATCTAGATTTAGATCAGGTAGATCACCACATCATGCACAAAAGTACACGTCACTAGCAGACTATGTCAGACGTCATCATGAGTTTGTGTAAAACAAAATGGAGGCCGGAATCACTCAGTTGAATCGAACTCCGACCAAACGCCATGTAATAACTAGGTTAATTTATGTACTCGCGTGAGCAAGAAACTGTCGAGCTTCACAGATGTCGTCTTTGGGTAGTTTTGGGTTTGTTTTACTACAATAGGAAAATGTTTGAACTGTAAATGCACTCAGCTGCAACAAAAACGCAAAACGAAGGCTGTGGGCTGCACTAGCACTGTGCCTTTAATATGTGTAAGCATTTGTGTGTTTTCAGACAGTTGGGGTTGGAAGAGGGTAGTGATGTGGACGGCATGGTCGCTGGCTTGTATACCGCGGCCACCCATGGCGGGTAAGATGGCTAGAATTCATGGAGAGAGAGAGAGAGAGAGAGAGAGAGAGAGAGAGAGAGAGAGAGAGAGAGAGAGAGCTAGAATTCATGGAGAGAGAGAGAGAGAGAGAGAGACAGAGATAGAGACAGAGACAGAGACAGAGATAGAGAGAGAGAGAGACAGACAGATAGACAGATAGACAGACAGACTGACAGACAGACGGACGGACAGACAGACAGACAGACAGACAGATAGACAGACAGACAGACAGACGGACGGACAGAGACAAAAAGAGACGGTTAAACAGGCACAGAGAGAGAGAGAGAGAGAGAGAGAGAGACAGACAGACAGATCGACAGACAGACAGACAGACAGATCGACAGATCGACAGACAGACAGACAGGCGGACAGAGACACACAGAGATAGATAAACAGGCAGAGATAGAGAGAGATAAAGAGACAGGCAGACAGAGAGACAGACAAACAGACAGAGGAATAGCAAACGAACAAACGATCTTTATTACTCAAGGACAGAGAATTGGTTTTGCTGTCAACTTTACCTAGTGCACGTCGAGATCTCGTTAGGCCTAAAAAAAAAAATAGGTGTGGTTACGGTAACCCGACCTACCCTATTTTTAGGGGCCGATCCTATAACTTTTTATTACATTTGTCAAAAAAACACAAAAAAAACGAGTGCAAAAAACGCAATGAAAGCGAAAGCGCCCGTGTCGCACACTTATTTCCCTGTCAAGTAGGTTTAATTTGTACACATTAGAAAAAAAAGTAAAAAAAAAAAAAAGTGATTGCCTACCTACCTACCCTATTTTTTTTTGGCTATGTTACCGTAACCACACCTATTTTTTTTTTTTGCCTTAGAGTGTTTTCAAAAAATTCAGGCAACATTATTCGTTTTTGCAACATTTGCTTAATCCGGGTTTATAGTATTTGCGTTGTTGATAACGCGTAAAGTCTGTACTCTTAAATCCAACACCAATACTAAAAGGAGGGGGGGCGGGGGATTGGCATGGATATTTTTTTTCTATTTCCGCACCTCAAAAGCAAGCCAATCTAAAATCAGCCTCGATGATGAATAGTGCTTAAGGAGTCTACCGTTGCACGTTTCGAAACAAATTAAAAATGATCGCTTAATCCAATCACATGAACTGATTCAGGGCCGATATAAATTAGGTTTACTGGTTGGTTTTTTTTTTGTTTTTTTGTTTTTTTTTGAGTCTTGAGTTCGGTGAGTATTGGCAACGTCAGACTATGCTAAATATTTACCTCTCTTGTTCTTGGTTATAGTGAAGGGTATTAGAAAGTGAATATTGCCATATCGAAACACCTGCGCGACCTTATTTACTGACGGTATGATTCATTTTCTTAGCTCCGTTGAGACAGGCACGTACATTCCAGAAACAAAATCATTCTGAACATGTATTCTTTTTTTCCCCGTCGTACAAAAACTTGCAGTACGTGAATTTGTCCCCATGTGTGTTTTCTTGCAGACTTTTTTTTGGACCGACGATCGGCAGTCCAGTCATGCAGGCCTATGGGTTTGAGTGGTCTGCAACACTCACCGCTGCCATCTGTTTCTGTTCAGTGAGTGTAACCTAGAACCACACACCCTCTACATTTAAAGCTGAAGAGTACACATAATACTGAGGCCAAATACAAATATATGTTGGTTTAGGGTAACCAGACCGACATTATTTTTCTCGCCGACCCTGACACTTTTTTATGCATTTCTCAAAAAAACAAAACACTTTTGGCATATTTTGCGAACCATACCGTGACTAAGGGAAGTAACCTCCTTTAAAGGCACAGTAAGCCTCCCGTAAACCATCACAGATACTGTCAGGCTTTTACACACAGTACAAACACCCTTCCATTTGAACGCTCACCGAACGGGAACATCCTAGGTGCCCTACGTAAAGAGCGAGCAATTTTCAAAGAATTAATTTTGCGGATTGTCTCCTCATACAATCGGACCGTGGTGCGTTTTGGCGCTAGACCTAACTTTTAAAATCTAAATAATAAATTGACAGCTTGTTACACAAACATTCTTAAATCATAAAAGACTTCTTTTTTCATCAAGACAAGATCAGTACAATTCGAAGTTTTGAAAGTTTGAAAAAAGAAAAGCCCGGAAGCAGGATCACGCAAGGTCGTGGTTCTCGTAGCGGACGACGGTTTATGCCTATCGCCAGTTCCTCTGAACAGTCAAAAGCCATCGCTAGAGTGCTTGTGAACCACAGCCATTTGTTTCGTGCATAATCAGAGGTACATAATAACGTGCTATTGTAGATAAGCTCACAGCGAATTACAAACTGACGACTACATTGTGAAAAAGGGAAACTGGATCACACGGGTTCACGATGGCTTAGGGGTAAGATAAACCACGCAAAAATAGATTCTTTGAAAATTGCTTGCACCTAGGATGTTCTCAAGCGGTGAGTGTTTAAATGAAAGGGTGTTTGTACTGTGTGTAAAAGCCTGACAGTATCTGTGAAGGTTTACGGGAGGCTTACTGTGCCTTTAAAATTGAAAACATTTAAAAAAAATATATATATATCTGCACATATTTCGGGAAAAAGTAGGGGGTGGGCGTTTGCTAGGTATACACCCCTTTGCAAGATAAAGTGTCATCACATTTTCACGAGAAAAAAAAGTGATACAACCATGTGATTTATGCAATTTTGATAAAAAATAAACACACCGTTTGTTTACGCAAATAAAGATCAACGTTCTGTGATAGAAAAAAAAGAAGAACACAAGTGACCTTGATTTTTCTCATTCTCAGAATAACGTCAGCACAAACACAGTTTCTTCTCTTGTTTGGAGACCCTCTTCCAAGTATTCCATCACAACTTGTTCAACTTCTTCAGATCTAACTGGCGGTCTTTCAGACAACTTTTATTTTTCCTTTTCTTTCCCGTATCAGGGGCGGAGCATTTAAGGAAGAGGGGGGGTGGGGTGTTGTAACCTGGGGTCCGGGGGTAGACCCCGTGTGGGGTACAGGGGCAAGGCCCTGTTGGGGGGTCTGGGGGGCAAAGCCCCCCGGAAGCTGAAGAGTTTTAGCTATTTTATGAACAATTTATGGCTTATCCTTGATTTTAAACATGATCAACTGGTGTCAGCAGCCACTCATTATTTCTTTTTAAAGTTAGTGTTAAATCTTTTCTTTTTTTTGGACAGCCGGGGGGGGGGGGGGGGGTCCGGAACCCCTGTAACCCCCCCCCCCCCCTAATCCGCCCCTGCGTATTGCTGTTCTAATATGTTTCTGTGTTCCCTCCACTCTCTCATTCTTTTTTCTGTCAAAAGAAAACTCGCGGGCACATAACGAAACATTGCCTGCAGCTTTGTTTTCAAGATATCTCAGGGCTTTCAGTTTGTATGTCACTGTATAATATGTCACTGGGCGGGGATATAGCTCAGTTGGTAGCGCGCTGGATTTGTATTCAGTTGGCCGCTGTCAGCGTGAGTTCGATCCCAGGTTCGGCGGAAATTTATTTCAGAGTCAACTTTGTGTGCAGACTCTCTTCGGTGTCCGAACTCCCCCCCGTGTACACTACATTGGGTGTGCACGTTAAAGATCCCACGATTGACAAAAGGGTCTTTCCTGGCAAAATTGCTTTGGAACAGTTAATAATTGTCTACCTATACCCGTGTGACTTGGAATAATAGGCCGAAATGGCTGCAATTACTGGCCGTATAAAATTTTATCTCACACGGCATCACTGCACTGTACCCACGGAATATGCGCGATATAAGCCTCATTGATTGATTGATTGATATGATTTGTGCTTCGGCATGGCTGAACATAAGCTTAGAAAGGAAGTGCTTGTCAACGAGAGAAGTGTTAAACTCTCAATAAACGACGTCACTGAACGACGTCACTGAAAAGTTTTAAGACAGTCGGCCTCTTTTAAGTCTTTTATCTACGATTTGTGCACACTGTTCGATGGTTCGCCTCTTCTTTTTTTTTTTTTTTTTTTTTTTTTTTTGGGGGGGGGGGGTTAGATTAACATTACGTCATGTCCCACAGTGAAGTCGTTCAGTGACGTTTTTTAAAGAGTGTTTAACACTTCTCTCGTTGACAAGCACTTGCCTGCTATGTTCAGCCATGCCGAAGCACAAATCCTATACAGTGACATACAAACTAAAAGCCCTGAAATATCTTGAAAACGAAGCTGCAGACCATGTTTTGGTATGTGCCCGCGAGTTTTCTTCCAGAAGAAGCTGAGAGTGGAGACGACAGTGAATACGATGATGTTGACTTCGGAGGACTAGAATGAGCCCACAATCATCAACCCTACCAGATCTCCAAACCAGAGAAGAAACTGTGTTTGTGCTGACGTTATTCTGAGAATTAGAAGAATCAAGGTCACTTGTGTTCTTTTTACTTTTAGTCAAGTTTTGACTAAATGTTTTAACATAGAGGGGGAATCGAGACGAGGGTCGTGGTGTATGTGTGTGTATGTGTCTGTCTGTCTGTCTGTCTGTGTGTGTGTGTGTGTGTGTGTGTGTGTGTGTGTGTGTGTGTGTGTGTGTGTGTGTGTGTGTGTAGAGCGATTCAGACCAAATTACTGGACCGATCTTTATGACATTTTACATGAGAGTTCCTGGGAATGATATCCCCGGAAGTTTTTTTCTTTTTTTCGATAAATAACTTTGATGACGTTATATCCGGCTTTTTGTAAAAGTTGAGGCGGCACTCATTTTTCAATCAAATTGACTGACATTTTGGCCAAACAATCTTCGACGAAGGCCGGACTTCGGTATTGCATTGAAGCTTGGTGGCTTAAACATTAATTGATGACTTTGGTCATTAAAAATCTGAAATTGTAAAAAAAAAAAAAAAATTGAAAACGATCCAAATTTACGTTTATCTTATTCTTAATCATTTTCTGATTCCAAAAACATATTTGTTTGTTTGTTTGTTTGTTTGTTTGCAAACGAAGGGCCATATCAGGGCGGTGCTGCTTTGACATTTAACGTGCGCCACACACAAGACAGAAGTCGCAGCACAGGCTTCATGTCTTAACCAGTCACATTATTCTGACACCGCACCAACCAGTCCTAGCACTAACCCCATAATGCCAGACGCCAGGCGGAGCAGCCACTAGATTGCCAATTTTAAAGTCTTAGGTATATATGACCCGGCCGGGGTTCGAACCCACGACCTCCCGATCACGGGGCGGACGCCTTACCACTAGGCCAACCGTGCCGGTCCAAAAACATATAAATATGTTATATTTGGATAAAAAAAAACAAGCTCTGAAAATTAAAAATATAAAAATTATTATTAAAATTAAATTTTCGAAATCAATTTAAAAACACTTTCATCTTATTTCTTGTCCGTTCCTGATTCCAAAAACATATAGATATGATATGTTTGGATTAAAAACACGCTCAGAAAGTTAAAACGAAGAGAGGTACAGAAAAGCGTGCTATCCTTCTCAGCGCAACTATTACCCCGCTCTTCTTGTCAATTTCACTGCCTTTGCCACGAGGTCTTGCTGAAAAATTGCATTGCGTTCAGTTTCATTCTGTGAGTTCGACAGCTTGACTAAATGTTGTATTTTCGCCTTACGCGACTTGTTGTTTCTTCTTTTGCTTTTTTCTATCACAGATCGTTGATCTTTATTAGTGTAAACAAACGGTGTGTTTATTTTTCATTCAAATGGCATTCATCACATGGTTGTATCACTTTATTTATCTCGTGCAAATGTGATGACACGTTATCTTGCAAATTATACCTAGCAAACGCCCACCGCCTACTTTTACCCGAATTATCTGCAGAGGGGGGGTGGGCGTTTGCTAGGGATTTTACGGTATATATATATAGATATATATATCAATACATTTAGGGTTTTCCTCCCTATTGTTTTTTTTTTTAATCTTTATGCTTGTTCTTAAACATTACTTTTTAATAAATAATTGATCAAGCCTAACTCATTTTAATGTACAGGAAGGAGTTATATTGTATTTGTCTTCTTTTGTAGGTGTCAGCAGTAATCACATACGTCATAATTAAAAGGATGTGTCTGAAGCGTAACATCAAGAAGAACATCAATGACGTCAAGACAGAAGCCTCCCAACTGGTTGAGATGCACGAGGTTTATGACTACAAAAGTGACGCAACGCACATTCAACAAAATGACCAGCAGAAAGAAAATGCTACACATCATCATTGACAGTAAAAAATAAACATTGGTTCCGGGGACATTACATCCGAGACAACAAAGAGAATTGTGCACAACTTCTTCTCCTTCAGCGTTCGACGATGGCTGTGTCTAGATTCTTTGGCCCGTGATGTTGACTAAGTGGGCTGTCATTTCCAGGTCCTGAGTGCTGTCCCATAGCTTGGTGTGCAGCGATGTCCCTGTGGGCCAGACATGTTTCCTCTCACTGCAGTGGAGTTGGCAGGTCTGCAGGAAGTGGTCTTTGGCTTTGTTGTGAGAGGCTGTATTCTGGTCTGTAGGGGACTGTTCCATGTTCTCTCTGAGTTCGGTGACGGTGTTGTGGAGTTGTTGGAGCTCGTTGTTCCAACCAGGGGTGTAGGTCTTCCTTCTGCCTCTGGGTATTGAGTCCTTTGCTGCATTCAGGATGGTTGCAGTGAAGAACTCTACTTTGCTGTATAGGTGATGTTGCCCGAAGTTGAGATTTTTGCAGTTTGTTTCTGCTTTGCTTTGGAAGTTTGTCCAATTTGCTTTTTTGTAGTTCCAGCTTGGGCACTGCTTTCTGCTGGAAGGCCTAGAGTCTTGCTCAATGTGGAGGGTGACAGGTTTGTGGTCGCTTCCTCCTAGCTGTCGTCGCGTGACTTTGGCTACATCGTCCGTTGCGATGGCAAGGTCTGGGCAGCTTGTTGTTCGCCACGCCCTGGAGTAGTAGGTGTGGGGGTCATCAGGGTGGTTGATGAGCACCATCTGATTGGTGATGATCCAGTCTTCCACCTCTTTGCCTTTGTGGTCAAGATTCGGGTAGCCCCAACTGGGAGAGTGGCTGTTGAAATCTCCAAATTTATCCACCTTTCTCTTTCAGGCTGAAGAGCTTGGAGTCGGACCAGTTTTGGTGATGGGGAGTAGATGCTGAATATGGACAATGGTTTGCTTTCTAGCAGAAGTTTAATTCCAAGGACTTCTGTGTCTTCGCCTGCAGAGTAGACTTCTGCCGCTGGATGGGTGTTCCTTACCAGGGTGAGAAATCCTCCTTTTGGGCCATTATCTCGGTCTCTTCTACAGGTCTCGTAGCCTCTGATGGAGAAGCGATGATTTGGGTTGAGATGAGTCTCCTGTATACAGCAGACATCGATGTTTTGGTTCTTGAGGAAGTTTTGGAGCTCGAGCTTCTTGGCTCGGACTCCCTCAGCATTCCACTGACAGATCTTGAGGTTGTAGCTGGTCGCTTTACTCTGCCCCGTACCAGCTACATGATGGGGGTCAGAGATACCAGTCGCTGAGGGTGGGCCCCTTTAAGGCTGGGGGCCCGGCACCGTCTCTGCCTGGCTGCCCACAGAGACGACACCATCACGTTTCAATGATGTAGACACAACCATATTTTGTCGGTGATGCGTAGACACTCGGTTCTCACCTCACCCTGAAGGTCAGTGTCTTCCGTCTTCGGTAGGCCTTCGTGGGTGTGATTTTGGACTGTTCCTTATCCTAGACAAGTTTCCTCACACGGTAATCGGCCCTCATCTGGCCGGGTTTGACTTCCGAGTGTCCTTCTCCTAGGAAAGCTGCCTCTCAGGGCGGACGAGTCTTTTCAACCCGGCGCTTGTGAAAGCAGCAAAACATGGGGCATCTTCATCCGCTAAAACAGCCATTGGGAGCTCCTCGTCCGCCTGTTTTACCGTTGGGATGTGAGACTAAGGGTCCTCTTCCGCCTTCACAGCCGTTGGGAGTACACTCTCCTCGTCCGCCTGGTCAGCCGTTGGGACGTAGAGTCTTTGTAGGTAACCCATACCTGGGGGGTTGGTTCATGTGTGCCAGGGCGTGTCCACGCACCGGTGGGCCTGCATGCCGCATGTTCGGGGCCAAACCTTTTCCGCGCCCTTGCAATTCTGCCTGGGGACATAAGGCCCCCAGTTACCACCCAACACCTCGTGGAGGGTTGCTTTAAAGCTTGCATAGAACTTGTTGTGGAGAGGCTTACTGGCAGGGAGAGACTTACGCAAGGCTGCTCTCTTTTTCGCCGGTGCTGCAAGCAGCTTGGCTAGCCGGCGGTGAAGGCTGAAAGCGAGATGTGACAAGCACATGTATGTACGCCAACACGCTGCGGGCGCATCACACAACCATTCGTTGGGCTGTGCACAACAAGTCTCAGGATCGACACATCGCTTAGAATATCTACAACAAACAATTGTTCAGATCTTGCAGTATTTCATTTTTGGTGTTTTGTGGCATGTGAAAGTCTGCACGCATTTGCGTATGTTTGTGCTGGTTGGTTATGGTTGTTGTTGGATAGCAGGGCTGGGGCACGGAAACTGTGTTTAAATATTCTACAAGAGCTCATACACAAATAAATCTACAATTATACATTGATGGGCTGCCATTTGAAACTTTGAAAAATATGTAAACTGTGTTAATATTCTATCAGAGCTCATACACAAATAAAACTACAATTATACATTGATGGGCTTCCATTTGAAACTTGGAAAAAATAAGAGGTTAATATTGATAAACTGTGTGTGTCATTTTAGTTACTCCCCTATCAGTGTATACCGTCTTGCATCATCTAGGTCACACCATCAT
>NC_090255.1:28527596-28555096 GCF_037325665.1 Littorina saxatilis | reverse complement strand
TCAGAACTGTCTGTGAAAACATGTTTTTAAGGCACAAACTGATACAATTAATCTGTAATCTTGACAAACATAATTCAGTTCAGCCAAACTAGCCCACAGCTAAGCCTACTACCCCGCGCTTACGCTTATCACAAGAGATATAGCCTGAGCTTATCATAAGAGACATGCACGCAGACTGTTCCTATCCTCAAACTAAACTGTACCTATTTTCAAGACACGGAGATGCATGACGTTGCATATCTCGCGCCTCACGCGTAATTGTTAAATGAAATTCAAAGCAGACTTGGCCGGTCAACAACAAGGGTTGCACCATGCTGATGTCTTCATTGTATTATCTTAATTCGGTGCGTACCTAAATCGTGAACTCTATATTATATCTCAACACTGTGAAAGCAGGCCTAAACTCTGATGGGGGTCATAGACTTAAAAACCAAGGAAGGACGTTCTTCATAAGCAAACGACAGAGGCCAGACGTGACGACGATTCTTGCTTTACTGAAACGTCGTTGTTGTGACGAGTGCAAGGTGAGTGTTCAAACTAAGATCCGTTTTCTGCGCGTGTGTGTGTGTGGGGGGGGCGGATTTAAGTGTGTGGGTATATATCACTATTGTGTGTATGTGTGTGTACTGTGTGTGTGTGTGTGCGCGCGCACGTGTATGTGTTTGTGAGTGTGTGTGTGTGTGTGTGTGTGTGTGTGTGTGTGTGTGGCTGGCTGTCTGTATGTATGTATGTATGTATTTATTTGTCTGTGTATGTGCTTCTGTCCACTTTACTGTCTATCTGTTCGTTAGTTAGCCTTTCTGTCTGTATGATCATAACTCTCTCTCTCTCTCTCTCTCTCTCTCTCTCTCTCTCTCTCTCTCTCTCTCTCTTCTGGAAAGATTCAATTATGGGTCTCGTTTAAATGGCAAAGCAGCCGGCAATGGTGGACACTCCTTTGTTTTTAATTCGTTGACTGCCCGTCAAAGGGGTTCAACAACAAAAACTAAAAAATACCAAAATAAAATAAATCTGACGAAACGGTTATCTAGGGGATGCAATCGACATACTCCAAATTAGAGAGCGATATCTAGCAGTCGTCTCCCTTGACACAGTATTAATGGTGTGAGTTACTTGAGGAGCAGTGGATACACTCTCAAAACAAACGTTATGCAGTGAATTCTTCACCAACATAAGAAGAAAACAACCTGTGAAGTACAGAGAGACGACCAGAGAGATACACAGCAACAATACAAAGACAGGGTGGACACAATTTACTGACAGGTAAGAAGCACTGCGTCCAGTGTGTAATTGTCTGTACAGCCGAATCACCCGCATGAGTTGTCAACGTTTCCTTGCGTGTAGAAAATGCTGAGCCTGACATGTTGTGTACGTGGCTGTGGAAACTGTGCTGTGTCACAGTTCACCGTTGCCTGCACGTACTATACGTGAACTGTCTCAGTTACGCGAAAAATTGTCATTGTCCCTATCTCTCTTTCTGTTTCTCCCTGTCTCTGTTTCTCTGTCTCTGTCTGTCTGTCTCTCTGTCTCTCTCTTTCTTTCTCGCTCTCTCTCTCTCTCTCTCTCTCTCTCTCTCTCTCTCTCTCTCTCTCTCTCTCTCTCTGCATGTATGTGCACGTTAAACAAAATTATAATAAAAAACGCTGGCGCTGGACCCGAGTACTCTTCAGACTAGCTCGCTCCCCCAGTATGAAAGTTTTTGTCTTGTGCACGTGGATTTAAAAAAAAAATATTTTATTTTACACAATTAAAAAAATTATTTGAGTAAAATAAAACATTAAAACGTTCATAATAAACAATAGTAAACAAGAATTTTAAAAAAAAATTAAAAAATAGACCGCCCATGCCGGGAATCGAACCCGGATCCCTTTGGCCACCAAGCCACCACCTTGAATCACTGACACAGTGTCCCTGTCGCTCTCTCTCGTGCTCTCTGTCTCTCTTTCAGTCTCACCGAGACCAAACCTGCACTGTAGTTTCTTTGCCGAGACAAATTAATCCCCACCCGCTGGCTGGCCATCTTGAACACACGGCCAGTACCGTGTAACTGGCCTTGATACCGAACGATCCAAGGGGGGCAATCTCAGTCATCTGAAAGAGGGAAATTCAAACGCAATCCGCCTTGTTCGATTTTATGGGCTTGGACGATAGAGAAAAATAAAAAAAGCAAAAGCTGGAGTCCAGTCTGGACGAAACTGCTATCAAGAACGCAGAATTGATTTTTTCAGAGGTTTTTTTTTCAGCCATAAGCGCCATTTCTCATTTCGAATTTCTCATAACTGCTGTTCACAATGTGCGGCCGCAGTGAAACCAACAAAGGGGCCTCACTCTGGAAGAGTTTCCTGCTCCGATAAACATGGCGCTTACGGCTGAAACAAAACTCAGAAAAAATCAATTCTGCGTTCTTGATAGCAGTTTCGTCCAGACTGGACTCCAGCTTTTGCTTTTCTTATTTTTCTTTATCGTCCAAGCCCATAAAATCGAACAAGGCGGATTGCGTCTGGATTTCCCTCTTTCAGATGACTGAGATTGCCCCCCTTGGATCGTTCGGTATCAAGGCCAGTTATACGGTACTGGCCGTGTCTTCAAGATGCTGGCTGGCTTGCTCGCATCTCGCATGCGATACGCATGCTTTTCATGACGCACGCGTTCGGCTGTTCTATGAGCTCAATGGCTGGCTGTCGCTCCGATTGAATTCGTCCAACCGTCAAGAACTTTTGTGTTTTTTGGGGCATTTAGGTCCCAGGTAACATTATGAAGTTTTAATACGATCAATCGGACCTATTATCAAGTTAGTGTATCAACTTTTGAACGAACTGCGCCCAGTAGTTTCCCAGCAATAAGCTGTTAAGTCGAGACAGACAGATACACACACAGACACACAATTAAAGTCTGCTGGACCCAAGTACTAGCGTACTCGGGGATAATATACAGATCTAAATTAAGTTATGTTAAAAATTGACACTTGGAAATTGTTCTTAAAATGCAGCATGACAATTTATTTTTTAAATTTTTATCTGTATATACAGTTATAATGTATTAAGTTTGATGTGATAATTCTTTGATTATATTGTTTTCTGTTCTTGTTGACCCTATATTAGGGCGAGGGCTGGATGTAAAAAAGCAATAATCTTGCTTATCTATTACCCTCGATGATAAAGATTTTGTCTTGTCTTGTCTCTTTCTTTCTTTCTTTCTTTCTTTCTCTCTCCCTCTCTCTCTTTCTTTCTCGCTCTCTCTCTCTCTTTCTTTCTCGCTCTCTCTTTCTCGCTCTCTCTCTCTCTTTCTTTCTCGCTCTCTCTCTCTCTTTCTCTCTCTTTCGTTCTTTCTCTCTCTTTCGTTCTCTCTCTCTCTCTCTCTCTCTCTCTCTCTCTCTCTCTCTCTCTCTCTCTCTCTCTCTCTCTCTCTCTCTCTCTCTCTCTCTCTCTCTCTCTCTCTCTCTCTCGTTGTTCCCTTTGCATTAAAAGTATGTATGAAAATGTTAAATGCCGAGTGAAATGTGGTGTACATTTGACTGATTATATTAAAGGCATATGTACGCGCTCCCGTGTTTACAAAGTGTAGTTTGCCCATAATCGATGTCAAACGCACCATAAGACCATATAATGACGATATGTCACCATGCGCGGACCATAATACATGCATTACAGCTTGTTCTAGCCTCTGAAAAAGTGAGGATGTCAACAAAGCCGCGGTGTTAGCTCCCTTGCATCAACGTTACATGTGTTGCCAAATCTATAAATAGGACGATCCAGATCAAAATGAAAATTAACATATCTCAACATTGAAGGGGTCCTAGACCACAATATTTTGCAGGGAACTTAATTTAGCATGTCTCCAGCTGTTGGTAAAGCAATTAGCGTGTATAGTCATCGAGTACATATGCCTTTAAGTGTACCTACGGTGTGAAACAAGGTGATGTTTGTAGTCCTCTTTTGTTTTCTCTCTTTATAAACGAGTTGGCTTTGGAAATTATTGAAAAAGGAAGACATGGTGCACAGTTTTTGAATGATTATATGGAGCTATTTATTTTATTATTGGCTGATGATGTTGTTCTATTATCTGAGACTGTGGTTGGTCTACAGACGCAGTTGAATAATTTGCAACATGCAGCAGAGGGGGAATCGAGACGAGGGTCGTGGTGTATGTGTGTGTGTGTGTGTGTGTGTGTCTGTCTGTCTGTCTGTGCGTGTGTGTGTGTAGAGCGATTCAGACCAAACTACTGGACCGATCTTTATGAAATTTGACATGAGAGTTCCTGGGAATTATATCCCCGGACATTTTTTTTCTTTTTTCCGATAAATATCTTTGATGACGTCATATCCGGCTTTTTGTAAAAGTTGAGGCGGCACTGTCACACCCTCATTTTTCAATACAATTGATTGAAATTTTTGTAAAGCAATCTTCGACAAAGGCCGGACTTCGGTATTGCATTTCAGCTTGGTGGCTTAAAAATTAATTGATGACTTTGGTCATTAAAAATCTGAACATTGTAAAAAAATTAATTTGTTTCTAAAACGATCCAAATTTTTTTTTCTTTTTTTTTTCTTTAATATTTTTTGTTCCTGGGTTTTTTTTACAACACAGTATACATTACATCACAATTTACATCGCCACATTCATACCTACAACATGCATAAAAAGAATGATCTAGAACAGAGAGAGAAGTAGAGAGAGAGAGAGGGAGAAAGTTAAAGAGGCACTGTATAGGATCGTTTGACTACAACAACTACTAGACCTTTAAACAATATTGATTGCTACAAGATTCAAGTTTACAACAGAATGTATGTTATGCTGTGTTTATGTGTATATAAAGGAAATAAAATGTATAAAAAAAATAAAAAAATAAAAAAAGTTTACAACAGAATATATATCAAGATACTGTTAACGAATTAGGGAGGAGGAGTAGAGCCCAGTACTGGACAATTTTCATGAAACCAGGTTAGTATATGGTTGCCAGAGGCGGTCAAACTTATCTTCTGCTAATCCCCCCTTGTACTTGTCCAATAAATATCTACTTTTCAAAAATTTCAAGAATATCGGAAGCATCGGTCTTTCAGAATTCCATTTACATTTGTAAATATAAAATTTGGCCAATAAAATAATGAAATCTAAGGCTTTATCAGTGAACATATTTTCCTGAACTCCAAACAATACCAACGCTTCCGAAAACCGGAAATTAGTAACATGATAACAACTATTATTTAACAGTTCCTGTAGTTCCTGCCAAAACCTGTTAATATGCTGGCAATGCCACATCAAATGATTAATTGTTTCTTCCTCATTGTTACAAAACGAACAATTAGAAGATTCAACAATTTTTCTCAGAAATAAGTAGCGGTTTGTGGGCAAAGCCCTATAAATTAACCTCAGCTGGAACCATTTTAGCTGACAATCAACTGTTGTCTTATGACATAAGTAAAAGATCTTGTTCCAGCTGAGGTTATCAAAAATACCATTCCATTTTACCACACCAGCTGGGGCTGAGTCTGCCGAGGCCAAACACGATTGGGCACTATGGTTTCCTTCAAATATTATTTTCCATGGTTTTTGCTTTAACAATTCATAGTTTGCCTCCTGTATTACATTTATCTTTTTCTGTCGGCACTGTCACACCCTCATTTTTCAATACAATTGATTGAAATTTTTGTAAAGCAATCTTCGACAAAGGCCGGACTTCGGTATTGCATTTCAGCTGGGTGGCTTAAAAATTAATTGATGACTTTGGTCATTAAAAATCTGAACATTGTAAAAAAATTAATTTGTTTCTAAAACGATCCAAATTTACGTTCATCTTATTTTTCATCATTTCCTGATTCCAAAAACATATAAATATGTTATATCCGGATTAAAAACAAGCTCTGAAAATTAAAAATATAAAAATTATGTTTAAAATTAAATTTCCGAAATCGTTTTAAAAACAATTTCATCTTATTCGTTGTCGGTTCCTGATTCCAAAACCATATAGATATGATATGTTTGGATTAAAACCACGCTCAGAAAGTTAAAACGAAGAGAAGTACAGTAAAGCGTGCTATGCAGCACAGCGCCCTTGCTCCCGCGCTAAACAGGCTCGTCACTTTCACTGCCTTTTGCACTAGCGGCGCACTGCGGTCATTGTGAAAAAATGCAGTGCGTTCAGTTTCATTCTGTGAGTTCCACACAGCTTGACTAAATGTAGTAATGAGAGCGTGACAGTGCCGCCTCAACTTTCACGAAAAGCCGGATATGACGTCATCAAAGACATTTATCACAACAAGTCGCGTAAGGCGAAAATACAACATTTAGTCAAGGACAGCAGAGAACATCTCTGTGACTTAAAATGGAAAAAACAACTAAAGATTTTAGGTATACTCTTTAAAAATGATGTCACTGCATCAGACATAAATGAGAATTGGTCGGTAAGAATCGAAAAAATAGAAAGAATAATAAGCATATGGTCTAAAAGAAACCTTAGTTTCACAGGCAAATTATGTATTGTAAAAAGTTTCTTGATTTCACAATTTGTATACCCAATGCAAGCTTTAAGTGCTCCAGCCACTATCCTACAGAAAGTAAATACAATCTTATTTCGATTTTTATGGAAAAAGAAGTACACAAATACGCGAGCCTTTGAAAAGGTAAACAGATGTGTAATGTGCAACGTAGGGGAGAATGGAGGTTGTAATATGATAAACATAATAGATATGCAAGCCTCCTTTATGATGACATGGATAACTCAGTTAAAAATAGACACATCTGCCAAATGGAAATTAATACCAACCTACATCTTTAATGAAGTTGGAACAAACCTTTGCTGCCTCAATGCTACTGCCAATCCAAAAACATTTTTAGGACTCGAAAAAGTCAAATCTAAATTCTGGAAATCATGTCTAATTAAATGGCTTGAATTCAGAAATATATACCTGTCCAATACTGAATTCAAATATACCTGTCTCTGGAATAGCAAAGAGATAATGTACAGAAACAGACCTCTGTTCTTCAAGAGATGGACAAATGCATACATAAATTACGTCCAAGATATATGGACAGACGAGGGATTATTACCACTCGCACGTATTGCAGAAAAAATCGGGGACTACCCTGCTCTGCTGTTTGATTATAATGCAATGCGAACCGCGCTCATTGTGCAATCATTGCGAGCTGACAATAACCAAACTCAAGAAGCGATTGTCGCTCTAGAACCTCAATCTCTTAAAATCTGGACTCCCAAAAAGTTTAGATCACTACTTACCAAACAAAAAGCAAATACTCCTTGCTCAATACATTTTTGGATGAATAAATATAACTATAAAATAGAAAGAAATCATTGGATGATAGCAAACAACTGCACCAAGGAAGAGCGACTAAGGCTACTTCACTGGAAGATATTGCATAATATCTACCCCACTAATATCTTACTACACAAAATGAAAAAACGTGAAAACAATCGCTGTAGTCTGTGTGCAGATATTGATTTCATTGAACATTTTTTCTTTAAATGCCCAAGAATATCACTTTTTTGGAAGAACGTAGAAAAGCAAATTTATATAAAAACAGGTTCACAGATAAAATTAAAAGAAACTGACGTTTTATTTGGTTTCCAACCGAACAAGCAACAGGACCAAACTATAAGAAATATTAACTTTATTCTGCTTGTTGCAAAAATGTCAATAAGTATATACAAATACGGAGAAGGCTTTGACCCAAATTGTATATTTGAAAGAGAGCTCTCCATTCGGCTTTTTGACTGAGAAACTCATAACTCATAACTCATAACTCATAACTCATAACATTTTATTGATCCAACAAAGGAAATTAAATTGGTCATCAGCACATATAGGTCATTAATTAATAATTATAAAAGAAGAAGAGAAGAAAATTTATAAAACCCATGATAACAAAAAAATATCTAAAGTACTAACCCAGTACTATCATGCTATTGTAAATGACTCGTTGCAAATGTCAATGTATTAACTAAGGTGAACCAATGATGAAAACAATTATGACGAACAGCAAAATATATCATTATTATTAATTCATTTAAACACAACCATGGTAATAGAGAGAGAGAGAGTGAGGGAGGGAGGGAGAGTGAGGGAGGGAGAGAGAGAGAGGGAGAGGGAGAGAGAGAGAGAGGGAGAGAGAGAGAGAGAGAGATTGAGAGAGGAAGAGAGAGAGGGGGAAAGGGGAGGGTGCGAGAGAGAGAGAGAGGTAGAGAAAGAGCGGAGGGAGGGGTGGGAGAGTGTGAGCGAGAAAGAGAGATTTTCGAAGATTGTCCATGTTAAACGAAAGAATGATATTATTGCTATTTATAACCCTATCTGTTTATGTTTAAACTGTTCAGCATCGCTCACAGTATCAGAGAGAGAGAGAGAGAATGGTAGGGTTTATGTTTAAACTGTTCAGCATCGCTCACAGTATCGGAGAGAGAGAGAGAGAGAGAGAGAGTGGCAGGGAGGGTGAGAGAGACAGAGAAGGGGAGAGAGAGAGAGAGGACGATTAAAGATAGAGAGAGGGAGAGAGGGGAGGGGAGGGAGAGAGAGGATGGGGAGAGAGGATAGAGAAAGAGAGAAAGTGTGCAAATGCCAGTTGACGGAGAGAATTATAGCTAAATTATAATTGATTGAAAATATTGTACATTTTCGAAGATTGTCCATGTTAAACGAAAGAATGATATTATCATTATTTATAACCCATTCTGTTTACGTTTAAACTGTTCAGCTTCGCTCACAGTATCATATTCGTAGCGAGTCATATTGTAACTGAGGTTCAAAAAAAAACAAAAAAAAAACCATTTAGTCAAGTAGCTGTCGAACTCACAGAATGAAACTGAACGCAATGACTGTATACTCGTAGCATCGTCAGTCCACCGCTCATGCTCATGGCAAAGGCAGTGAAATTGACAAGAAGAGCGGTTTAGTAGTTGCGCTGAGAAGGATAGCACGCTTTTCTATACCTCTCTTCGTTTTAACTCTCTGAGCGTGTTTTTAATCCAAACATATCATATCTATATGTTTTTGGAATCAGGAACCGACAAGGAATAAGATGAAAGTGTTTTTAAATTGATTTCGAAAATTTAATTTTGATAATAATTTTTATATTTTTAATTTTCAGAGCTTGCTGTTAATCCAAATATAACATATTTATATGTTTTGGGAATCACTGAGAAAATGATGGAGAATAAAATAAACGTAAATTTGGATCGTTTTATAATTTTTTTTTTTTATTACAATTTTCAGATTTTTAATGACCAAAGTCATTAATTAATTTTTAAGCCACCACGCTGAAATGCAATACCGAAGTCCGGGCTTCGTCGAAGACTACTTGACCAAAATTTCAACCAATTTGGTTGAAAAATGAGAGCGTGACAGTGCCGCCTCAACTTTCACGAAAAGCCGGATATGACGTCATTAAAGACAAATGTCTTTAATGATTATCGAAAAAAAGAAAAAAACCGTTCGGGGATATCAATCCCAGGAACTCTCATGTAAAATTTCATAAAGATCGGTCCAGTAGTTTAGTCTGAATCGCTTTACACGCACGCACGCACGCACGCACGCACACACACACATACACACACACATACACACACACACATACACCACGACCCTCGTTTCGATTCCCCCTCTATGTTAAAACATTTAGTCAAAACTTGACTAAATGTAAAAATGAAAGAAATATCTGGGGATATCATACCTAGGAACTCCCATGTAAAATGTCATGATGATCGGTCAAGTAGTTTTCTCTAAATCGCTTTACACACACACACACACACACACACACACACACACACACACACACACACACACACACACACACACACACACACACACACACACACACACACACACACACACACACCACGTACACCCTCGTCTCGATTCCCCCCTCAACGTTAAAACATTTAGTCAAAACTTGACTAAATGTAAAAAGAACAAGTCGCGTAAGGCGAAAATACAACATTAATTTTAGTCGAACTCACAGAATTAAACTGAACGCAATGCAATTTTTCAGCAAGACCGTATACTCGTAGCATCGTCAGTCCATCGCTCGTGGCTAAGGCAGTGGAACTGACAAGAAGAGCGGGGTAGTAGTTGCGTTGAGAAGGTTAGAACGCTTTTCTGTACCCCTCTTCGTTTTAACTTTCTGAGCGTGTTTTTACATTTAGTCAAGTTTTACATTTTGTCAAGTTTTGACTAAATGTTTTAACGAAGAGGGGGGAATCGAGACGAGGGTGTGGTGCATGTGTGTGTGTCTGTCTGTGCGTGTGTGTGTGTAGAGCGATTCAGACTAAACTACTGGGCCGATCTTTATGAAATTTGACATGAGAGTTTCTGGGTATGATATCCTCAGACGTTTTTTTCATTTTTTTGATAAATGTCTTTGATGACGTCATATCCGGCTTTTCGTGAAAGTTGAGGCGGCACTGTCACGCCCTCATTTTTCAACCAAATTGGTTGAAATTTTGGTCAACTAATCTTCGACAAAGCCCGGACTTTGGTATTGCAGACAGACAGACAGACACACATACACACACACACACACACACACACACACACACACACACACACACACACACACACACACACACACACACACATACGTGCCTGAGGGGGGATATCTGGACATTTGCCGCTTAGAAATATGTGTTATATCTGGACTTGTTTATTTCTAAAGCTACAGACACGGAGTGCGAGTGTAAACATGTGTTAGACTTTAAGAATACTTTCTGAGAACAAAAACATTAAAACACTCATTATTGAAAGTTACACACCCAAAAATAGAGATTCTGAAACACGTGTTATATCTGGACATCTGCCACCTAAAAATGAGTGATAGCCGGACATATGACCGGAAAGCTGTAATTACTATCAACTTTATGAAAATGGCGTTACATATGCGTGGTAGTACAAAAAAGTAATCCCAAATTATTTTTTTTGACAGGGACAAACCAAGGGGAACTTTAACGCCTCTCGGCGTATTTTTTTTAGACAAATGTCTCCGCAGCTGATTGTTGGTAGCCTTTATTGCATGTCGTTATTTAAATGCAATCCGTCAGAGACAGAAAGCTTAGAAAGGAATTACGTTGTATTGTTTTCCTGCTTTGGCTGGCTCAGGTCGGGAAATTCAGGACCAAATGACCCAAGGTGCAACTCATTCCTTTTGATGAGTTTCAAGTTTCTTATAAAAGTTTTCGCAGCTGTTGGTAGACTTTATTGGATGTCGTTATTCATATGTATCCGTCAGAGACAGAGAGCTTAAAAAGGAATCAGGTAATTGGTAGACTTTATTGGATGTCGTTATTCAAATGTATCCGCGACACTTCCTATCAGTGGATGCATCAAAGTGGTGAAATCTTCATGTTATGCGGCAAAAACGAAATGTTCCAGCTCTGAGGTGTTTGATCTCCCTTTCCCCGTCGCGATATAACCTTCTTGGTTGAAAACGACGTTAAACACCAAATAAAGAAAGAAAGAAAGAGCCGGGGGAGTAGGGAGATTTAAAAAACGAAACGTCGGGACGTTTCGTTTTGAAGTTGTGGTAAACGTCATCATTTCGGGGGTCTCTCGCTGGAAAGGTGAAGGTCAACTGAAACGGAACGTGGAACGTCAAAACGCAGTCACGTTTTCCACCCCCAAAAAACGAACAATATTTCGTCAACTTTTGTGAGTATTTTTGCACACTAACAGTTTTATTTGTTGGCCATTTTATGCATTGCTAGATTCATCAACCCTTTCACAGTCTTTCAGCGCTGAGAATGTGTTCATTGGAGGTAGACAACTGTTGTGAACTGAAATATTTTGAAGGGTGCTGATCCTGGTACATTTATCCAACTTCATGGTGAGAAAGCAAATGGCGAAGCAGAAGTAGGTCATCGCATCGAATTTTTATTCTGGCTTCGTATGTGATTTTGTATAAACAAAGTCTGTGTGATTTATTTGGACTGAAAATAATCAAAGTATGCCCGATTCTGGACCACCTCCTAGGGTTTTTTTTCCATTCTGATCGAGGACAGACGTGATAATTTCACTTGAAGATTTATCGCCCTTCCTTCATTCCGAAACGAAACGTGAATACATCTAAATCTTGTCTGCGGCCTATGCCGTCTCGTTTCACGTTCCGTTTCGCGGGGTGACTCATTCACCAAACGAAACGAGCTGCAAAACGAAATGTGCTGTCTTTTAAATCTCCCTAGTAACGAGCTGATCCCGAATATATGATAAATGTTATGACCTTATGTTTTAAAATAAAGTCTTGAGACAGGGGTTCCACTGTAGCATACACAGGCTAGGGTATGATTTAAAGGCAAAAGTGTTTAAAAGAAAAAAAGTACAGGTTACTTACATTTTTTGGTTTAAGTTAGACACAAAACCAGCACAACATAGTAGCAGAATGATAATACATGTATTTTGAAGGAATATGGAGCCTTGGAGGACAAAATAAACAACAAAAACCACTACTACCACAACATTTACTTTTTTTTTTAATATCAAAGTTCTAAGAGAAGATTTTTTTTCCAAAAACTGAGCTTGATTTACAAAACCTGACTGATACAAAAGCATAAAATCCAATATATGTCAGCAAACATAAAAACAACAAAAATATTAGTTTTAATTTAAAATCTAGCTGTTCTAAATTCAAAATATAGTTAAAAAGCAACTTGCTCATGTCATAGTAATAAAACAACCTCATATTATGTTAAACTGCGAAAAAAAAGTGTGTGTGAACAGGGATTGTTACTCAGGTTGTATCCGGACAAACACAAAACACAAAAAGTAACACAATGTGTGTTATATCCCGACATTTTGCTAAATTGTGAAAATGTAGGCAAATTCAATTATTTATATGTATTACACATTATTTCAAGCCTCCATAATTATTTTGGAGTGATTTTGAAGACGTGTTTTATTTGGACGTCGAATTAAAATTATGAGTCCAAGTAAAGCGCTAAATTTCGCGCGGGAGTCGAGCTATCCCACCATAAACACACATACACACACACACACACACACACACACACACACACACACATACACACACACACACATACACACACACACCACGACCCTCGTCTCGATTCCCCCTCTATGTTAAAACATTTAGTCAAAACTTGACTAAATGTAATTAACACTATTGTGACTAGCACTGCCACGGCGTTAACGTCCTGCCTGCCCAAGCTTGCCACCAAGAAACTTCCCAAAAATCAGTAACTGTAAAGAAATCTGTCTAGCAAGCTTGAATTAAGTCCAATCACCACCAAATTGTGTGTACTAATTCAAAAATGGATGCCTAGTTCAGTCGTGCTATTTATAAGTTTGTCACGCGATTTGTTTTAGCAAAGGGGGGTGAAAGGGGGATAATTTGTGTTTTTTAACGGTTTTTTGTGTGTGTTTTATTTTCCACAGCTTTTTTTAAAAGTTATTTTTTAACAGAAAGTATTATAAATAATGTTATAACCAAACAAGGTGTAAAACCTATGAATTAGCTGAAATATTGTTAACATTGTACACAGAAATAAGGAGACAGTACAAAGAAAAAAACAAGCAAATCACGCATTCACTCACAGCATCCTGACTCAAATGAAACAAAACTGTAACACTCACCAAATGATGTCTAGGTAATCCATATTGAATATAAGTCACATTTTCACAACAAAGTACACCTATGAACAATTCCAAAAGGATTTGAAGGCTCCAGCCATCCATTGTTATCAGTGCTGCCACGCCCCCATAGCTCCTGCACGATTCCGAGATACATGTTCGTCTAGCAGTATCACCCCCTACCACGTGTAGTTGCCGACTCGTACTAGCAACAACGGGACTGTTTCTTCCTCAATATCACTGCTATTATCGCTTTCTTGAGGCTAAAACGACACGATGTATCATGATCTACAGGATCCTCAAGATCCAACATCCGGAGAATCTCCTCCCGTGACAAGGCTCGCCTTCGATTCATTTTTTTTGTTCGAAAACACCACGCAAATCTGCACTAATTTGATCAAGCCGGAAGAGAAAACCACGTGTATCAAGGGAAACAACTCAATTTACTGCAAGCTTCAAAAACCGGGAAGCAATCACGAGTCGTGTACCTTGTATGTCTAATACTAAAATAGTCACTTCCCGTCCGTGGGCGTTGCAGCGCTATTACTAATATAGTCACCTCCCGTCGCGAAAGTGTTGTTAGGGAACAGATGTTTTGAGAATTCACTTCCCCCCTATTTGTCCAATTCCCTCAGTGCCATCCCTTTCCTTCAGATCCTTGCCTAAAAAAACTCCTCTGCATCCCCGAAAAACCAGACACAAAAACCTTGGTGAAAGATCCTTAAAAGCCAGCTACTCACAACAGCCGAACCAAGCCGAACTAGGTCGGCGAACGTTCGGCGAACGTTACACCGTGCCCGGTTCGGTGTACTAACTAGCGGCGAAATGTATCGGCGATACCTGTCATATATGATCAAGAAATATCACGTGAGAAGACTCGTGATCGATTGACAGCGTTATTACCGTCAGTATTGTCACTCTTCAAGGATGAAGATACACAAATATTCAACCAATGAAAAGTCAGTTAGCCGATGACGTGCCGAATGTTTGCAGGATTGTATCGGCGTACCGCGAAGGTTACAGCTGCAACCAAAAATTAGTGGAATCCCCTGATTTGATGACGTCATCGAACGTTCGCCGAAATAGGTTCGGCGTGGTTCGGCTGTAGGTTCGGCGAACTTTGCACTACGTCATCAAATCAGGAGATTCCCCTATTTTGGGCCGGGTTGCAGCTGCAACGTTCAAGGTTCGCCGATTCCTTCCTGCAAATCTTGCAGCGCGTCACTGTAACCTAAGGCGCACTGACTTTTCATTGGTTGAATATTTGTGTGTCTTCATCCTTGAAGAGTGACAATAATGGCGGCTATCATTTTGAGAAGATCACGAGTCTCCTCACGTGATATTTCTTGATCATGCGACCGGTGTCACCGAAACATTCGCCGCTAGTTAGTACACCGAACACAATTTTGCACAGGACATTATGCAGTGAACCGGTAGGCAGTTATTTTGGCGAATTCTTAACCAAAACATGTGCAACGAACACACATGACAAAGAGTCGACCTAATTCTGTTTCAAGACAGTCTTAGCCAGTTCATGTGCAATGAACAGTAATCACTCATCGTCACGCTCATAAGAAAAATACCTATCTCAGTGTTAGGCATTTCTGTAGTGAAACTACAAGGGAAGCTATTGGAAGGGTATCTATCATGTGTAAGAGAGTACAAACTCTCAGACTATCGGAAACCATTGTCACGGTGACGTAAGCAAAAATGCCGATCTCGTTTCTTGAGTTAGGCACTTTTTCTTTTTGATACAGGAAGACATGTTTTGAGAATGTGAAAGCATGCAAAAGCAGTTTTGCTGATTGAAAATGTTGCTGTCAGCTCTTTATCTTACGTTTATCCAGCTGTCACCGCTCGAGATAGGCATTTTGCAACTTATAACTAAAATGAGATAGGCAGATTGTTCAGAAACCAAAGAACGTTTTTTGCGTTTTTCTCAAAACATCAAAAAATGACATAGGCAATTATCTTATGAGCGTGACGTCATTTCGTCTTATTCTGTTTTAAGACAAGTCTTTATCAGTAAATGTGTAGTGAGCGGTAGACAGTAGTTGTGTCTTATTTGTTCTACAACAGTCTTACTAGTATATGTTTCAAGTACTTGTCCTACTCACAATAAAAGATCTCATTACTGTACTTCGACCGAGAAAACAGGCACACATTAAGATAAAGGCATCGATATTTTTCACTGCTGACACTTTGGATGCATGCCTGCGCTTTCTTCGACCAAAACAACACGAATCTCAACAATTCAATGACAAATCTAACTCTTTAAGCTCTTTGGACCCTACTTTGTTTTTAAATTATTCATTTGTTAGGTGATACTCATATCAACGCTACCATCACCTGAGCCAAGAGACACTCCCAAGAACAACTCATATCAACGCTACCATCACCTGAGCCAAGAGACACTCCCAAGAACAACTCATATCAACGCTACCATCACCTGAGACAAGAGACGCTCTCAAGAACAACTCATATCAACGCTACCATCACCTGAGACAAGAGACACTCTCAAGAACAACTCATATCAACGCTACCATCACCTGAGCCAAGAGACACTCTCAAGAACAAACAAACAAAAAACTGTACCCGCTGATCTACACAACACAGCAACAATGGTAGCGGAGAATGAACGCCAACCCGTCCATCACACAGACGCCAGGACCTATGGGTCACCAGCCTGGAACGGCCGTGCAAACACAGGCGAAGCTGACAAATCCTCAGATTACACCAGTGTCCAGGAGAGCCCTGATGAAAAAGGCGATGGCACGAAGAAAAGTTTTTCTTTCTCTGCCATGTCATCCAGGAAAAAAGCGACCTTCCTGCAGCTTGCCTTTGCCAACTTTGCGGCCTGCACGTGTTTCTCGCTTTTGGCCCCGTTTTTCCCCGCTGAGGTCAGTGTGTGTGTGTGTGTGTACGTGTGGGTCAGGGGTTTTTAGCGTGTGTGTGTGTGTGTGTGTGTGTGTGTGTGTGTGTGTGTGGGTCAGGGGTTTTTAGCGTGTGTGTGTGTGTGTGTGTGTGTGTGTATGAATACCTCGCGAGAGCTGGTCAGACACCGAAAAGGTCTATCACCAGCATACTGGCTACAATTAGTATTTTGTATACTCTGAAGCTGGAGGTGCTCAGGAAAATATAGCCTTTGCCATTAAAAACGCGACAAACGATCGACGGAGGTTTTTATGTTACTGGTTATAGCAAGCACCTGTGGTTTAGACTTCGTCAAAAACAAAAACAAAACTGCACGGAAAACTCATGCAAGAAGACACATAAAACACGTGGCGTTTCATTGAGTAAAAAATTGAAACGAAACAGCTGGAGTTATGAATGGGTTATAGTGTCGAGAACTGCACGTGTTTTCCATTATCGGTACTTACAGCTTCAAATCAACACAAGTTGTGGCCGAAGCAACCGACAGTGGTATTGACAGTAATAAAGGTCACGGGTTTTGAGTGAATGAAACGTTTTACTGAATTAAACGCCACGTGTTATACGCGTCTTCTGACATGAGTTTTCCGTGCACTTTTTTTGTTTTTGACGATGTCTAAACCACAGGTGCTTGCTATAACAAGTAACATAAAAACCGCCGTAGATCGTTTGTTGCGTTTTTAATGGCAAAGGCTATACAACTGCCAAGCTTTTATAAAAGATTGATTTGTTTAAGAAACACATTTCTAACAGGCTACTCTGTCAATCTGCAAAAAAATAATGTACAACAAAATTAGCCGACAAGATGCTATACATTGTGTCAAAATGAAGGGATGGTCTTATCCTATGTAATATAGTCTGTGCAGATCTGAAATTGTGAGTGGAACTTTTTCTACGGGAAGTACTGTACCATGTTTAAAGACTAAAGTGCTCTTGTTGATTTGATATCTTTGTGTTTCAGGCTGCAGAAAAAGACATGCCTGCTTCGTTGATAGGCCTGGTATTCAGCTGTTTTGAATTTTGTATTTTCACAACGTCCCCCATCTTCGGAAATTATGTAAGTATTTAGTAAATCTTCCACAAAATACTCAGTATGTATAAGTTGTCTGTTTCAAGAATTGAGGATTCAGTTTTTGTTTATTTCAAATACACAAAATGTGTGGAACTTGATTTTTAATGTATAGTCTTTAAATACACATTATTGTTTCCTTTTTACATTTAGTCAAGTTTTGACTAAATGTTTTAACATAGAGTGGGAATCGAAACGAGGGTCGTGGTGTATGTGTGTCTGTGTGTCTGTCTGTGTGTGTGTGTGTGTGTGTGTGTGTGTGTGTGTGTGTGTGTGTGTGTGTGTGTGTGTGTAGAGCGATTCAGACTAATCTACTGGACCGATCTTTATGTAATTTGACATGAGAGTTTCTGGGCATGATATCCCCGGAGTTTTTTTTCATTTTTTCAATAAATACCTTTGATGACGTCATATCTGGCTTTTTGTACAAGTTAAGGCGGCACTGTCACACCCTCATTTTTTAATCAAATTGATTGAAATTTTGGCAAAGCAATTTTCGACGAAGGCCGGACTTTGGTATTGCATTTCAGCTTGGTGGCTTAAATAATAATTAATGAGTTTGGTCATTAAAAATCGGAAACAATTTCATCTTATTCTGTGTCATTTTCTGATTCTAAAAACATATACAAATGTTATATTTGGATTACAAACAAGCTCTGAAAATTAAAAATATGAAACTTATTATTACAATTATTTTTCCGAAATCGATTTAAAAACAATTTCATCTTATTCCTTGTCGGTTCCTGATTCAAAAAACGTATAGATATGATATGTTTGGATTAAAATCACGCTCAGAAAGTTAAAACGAAGAGAGGTACAGAAAAGCGTGCTATGCAGCACAGCGCCACCACTACCGCACTCTTCTGCATGGCTTGTCGATTTCACTGCCTTTGCCACGAGTGGTGGACTGACGAAACTACGAGTATTATGTGGTCTTGGTGAATAAAGCAGTGCGTTCAGTTTCATTCTGTGAGTTCGACAGCTTGACTAAATGTTATTATTTCGCCTTACGCGACTTGTTGTTACATACATTTCCTTGTAATTTCTTGCGGTTTTGTATCGGGTTCTTTAGACTTCTGAATCTCACCGATTTGCGTCATTTTCCATGGAGTTTTTCACCTTTTCGCCTTGCTTTTCCTGAAATCTCCTGGGATTTTATTCCCATCATTGTTTTAGGAATGTTTCATTTACTTAAATTGCTTTTCTTAGAGTTACGCAACTTTTGCATCTCTCTTTTTATATTTAGTCAAGTTTTGACTAAATATTTTAACGTAGAGGGGGAATCGAAACGAGGGTCGTGGTGTATGTGCGTGTGTGTGTCTGTCTGTCTGTGTGTGTGTGTAGAGCGATTCAGACTAAACTACTGGACCGATCTTTATGAAATTTGACATGAGAGTTCCTGGGTATAAAATCCCCATACGTTCTTTTCATTTTTTCAATAAATGTCTTTGATGACGTCATATCCGGCTTTTCGTGAAAGTTGAGGCGGCACTGTCACGCTCTCATTTTTCAACCAAATTGGTTGAAATTTTGGTCAAGTAATCTTCGACGAAGGCCGGGATTTGGTATTGCATTTCAGCTTGGTGGCTTAAAAACTAATGAGTGAGTTTGGTCATTAAAAATCTGAAAATTGTAAAAAAAATATTTTTTTTATAAAACGATCCAAATTTACATACATCTTATTCTTTATTATTTTCTGATTCCAAAAATATATAAATATGTTATATTTGGATTAAAAACAAGCTCTGAAAATTAAAAATATAAAAATTGTTATCAAAATTAAATTGTCCAAATCAATTTAAAAACACCTTCATCTTATTTCTTGTCGGTTCCTGATTCCAAAAACATATAGATATGATATGTTTGGATTAAAAACACGCTCAGAAAGTTAAAACGAAGAGAGGTACAGAAAAGCGTGCTATCCTTCTCAGCGCAAGTACTACCCCGCTCTTCTTGTCAATTTCACTGCCTTTGCCGTGCGCGGTGGACTGACGATGCTACGAGTATACGGTCTTGCTGCGTTGCATTGCGTTCAGTTTCATTCTGTGAGTTCGACAGCTACTTGACTAAATGTTGTATTTTCGCCTTACGCGACTTGTTTTGACTTTCTCGCCGTTTTCATGACTAACAATGAAAACTTTGATTTATTTGATTTGTTTTCTTCAGATTGCTATTATCGGCCCAAAGTCTGCATTTGTTTCCGGACAGTTCTTATCCGGTGGCTGTTCTATTTTGTTTGGGTAAGCCGAGAGAGAGAGGGAGAGAGGCAAAGACTGATAGAGAGAGAGAGAGAGAGAGAGAGAGAGAGAGAGAGAGAGAGAGAGAGAGAGAGAGAGAGAGAGAGAGAGAGAGAGAGAGAGAGTTGAATTGAATTGAATCGAATTGAACTTTATTTAACAAAGATTAAGATTTAAGGCTACGCCTTTTCTTAAAATCTGAGAACAGAGAGAGAGAGAGAGAGAGAGAGAGAGAGAGAGAGAGAGAGAGAGAGAGAGAGAGAGAGAGAGACTGAGAGAGACTGAAAGAGAGAGAGAGAGAGAGAGAGAGAGAGACTGTCTGACTGACTGACTCACTCACTCACTCACTCACTCACTCACTCACTCACTCACTCACTCACTCACTCACATACATGTAATATTCGCCAAACAATAATAAAGACTCACTCACTTACTCACTCACTCACTCACTCACTCACATGTAATATTCGCCAAACAATAATAAAGACATGAAGAAGAAGAAGAAGAAGCAATTAAAAGCAAACAGAATGTATAAGTATACAGAAAATGTTACAACGACCACGAACAAACAAGAAAACAAGCTATCAAATAAACCAGCAAACAGACAAACAAAACAAACAAGTGAGAATGATGCAATCAAAGAAATGTGTTTGATAGGTGAAAAAAAATGGTTAAACAATCCAACAAACACGCGGGTCATATGAAATTAAAGAAAGAACTATACAGGTCAAATTGATGTCTAACAACACCAACAACAACAACAACAACGACAACGACAACAAACAAACAAACAAACAAAATATATAAGCAAAGGGAATTATAGACAGGTCAAATAAATATTAGCAAAGAAGACGAGAAAGGTGTTCAATAATGAAGACAGGAAACCTTAAAAAAACAAAACAAACACAGCATCAATTAAACAAACAATGCTATGTGCAGACTTAACCGCCTTCGTGTGTACACGCAAGAACAAGACCAAGTGCGCACGGAAAAGATCCTGTAACCCATGTCAGAGTTCGGTGGGTTATAGAAACACGAAAATACCCAGCATGCCTCCCCCGAAATCGGCGTATGCTGCCGGAATGGCGGGGTAAAAACGGTCATACACGTAAAAATCCACTCGTGCTAAAAACATGAGTGAACGTGGGAGTCTAAAGCCCATGGACAAAGAAGAAGAAGAAGAAACAAACAATGCACCTGTGAACAGCTTGTATTTTATGATGGTTCTGTTTTAACGTTCCAGAAATAAAGTCATACGTACCTTTGTTTGTCAATATTCTGTTTTGAATTTGCTCTCTTAATATCGCATTAACGGAACCCGACGGGCATGCTCTTTTTTCTTTGCTAGGTTGTTGCAAGCCCTGGAAGCATCTTGTTGCACTCGTCATTGATGTCATTTATATCTTCGTTAGGTTGCTGTACATGTCTCCGCCAGGTGTACCCTTCATAGCCCTATGTTTCGCCGTACGCATCGTGCAAGCCCTGGGCGCCTCTGCTTATGTGACTGCAAGTTTTGCTCTCATAGCCAACGAGTTTCCGGAAAATGTGGGCACCGCGTTTGTGAGTTGATTAGTTTTCAGTTGTAAGGATTATACTGTTTCTTGTAGACTAATTCGGTTATTTTTCAATTTCCCTTGTACTTTTAGATTTTATGAGGAATTGAGTGGCTTTTTTTTTGTGATTGAATCTTTTACGTCTTGAAGGCGAGAATGTGTGTATGCAGTGAGAAATGTGTTCGGTAATCTTTTCAAACGTTACAACTTGTATTTAAATGTAAGTGCTGTGTTTGTCGTTTTACGCACAAACACTGTAATTGTTCATGTGTGAGATAGTATTGTCAATGTGTTTGATTTTGATTTGATTTGATAAATTTGTATTTAGTCTTTGTCTTTGTCTTGAAATCAAAAAACAAGAAAGGTAGGTTGTTGGAACGTTTGTTATTGAAAAAACAATACATTCACAGATATTTCGACCCAACGGTCTTTTAAGTGAACAGACAAACAAATATTTACACAAAACTTATCTTGATATAATTGTGTTCGGTTCGTTGTCTTGTTTCATCCAATCATGTTTTACTGCTTTCTCAAGACAAGCTTCATGTGTCTGTCTACAGGGGGCATTGGAGACATTTGCCGGTCTTGGCTACGTGGTGGGGCCTTTGCTGGGAGGCGTTCTCTATGAGGTGTGTCTGCTCTTGTCCATAACACAAGCTTCTGTGCCTAAATACCACCTAGAGTTGGCCATTTTGAATCTGGTTTGACATCTCAGTAATAGCGAGACTGAGCTAAAATATAGTTCTTGCGTGTGGACCTGGTCTAAAAAGAGCAAAATACATTGAAAACCAGCGCACTATTTTGACGTTCAGTATAGAATTTTCATTCTATTTCTGCACGTACTCCTCTCCCACAAAGTTGGCATGATTGTTCGCTGGGTATGTGTGTGTATATAGTGTTTTCTTCCGCGAAAACCACATCTTGTTGCGCTGCGTTCAAGACGGAAAAAGAAGTAGGGATATTTAACTCCCTTGAATTATCGTAGGTTTGACCCTCAACAGAAAAGCGACCAAATTATCTTTTCTGATTGTCTTACGGAGGTGTCAGCCGAATCAGGTCATAACCAAATTTAAGTAAAGACTTAAATTGTTGTATTGCATATATATTGTGTGAACAGTACATGTGGTGATTTTTGTCCGTATGGTTAATTGTTTTATGTAGGGTGTACCAGGGATGTCGTTAGGCGTCGGACATCGGACATAGACCGATTTAGAGGCTCAAATGTCCGATTCCCATAGCCGCATGGCGGTCAGATGTCCTATCGTTTTGAACTGAGCGCTGGCATTGTCCGATAAGAACTCAATTCCTTCGGACAGCGCGATATTCGTTAATGTTCCTTTCAAGATACACATTTTCAAAAAGCGACCAAGCACTCTCGCGTACAGGTGCACTGAAGTTGTGCAATGCGGATCTTGCGTTTGGGTGACACCCGTCTGCAGCACATTAAAGTTAGGAGTATGGGAGACAACTCCAACTGACTTAGTCTTGCGTCTGCTTTTGCTTTCAGTTCGAGACATTTTGACGAAGCGCACTGAGTTATGCCACCGAAAAATAAAAATAAAGCCTGCCAAAGTTCAACAAAAGCTGAACACGTTTGGCTATTCAACGGCATCCTGTGCTACATTAGGGTCAAAAACAGGGGGTAACACGGTGAGCGTCATTCTTGAAAATGAAACAATTCTGACGTCCTATTGAAATGTCTGAAAGCGGTCAAATGTCCTATTGATGCTGAAGAGCTAGGACATTTGTATCCCCAGCGGATTATGGCTTTATTCAGTTATTCTGCAGAAAAGACAAATGCTGGAGAAAAACCGTTCTTTTCTGCAGCATTTCTGCATAATGTCATCTTTCGCCGAAGCAGCGTTTTTTTCTGCAGCAAAACATTTTACTGCAGTAAAATTGAAATAAAGAATGCTTCAGTAAAACGGTGCTGTTGTTTTACTGCAGAAAACCTGTTTACTTTTTTTCTGCAGCATTTTGTACTGGCTCTTGGCGGTTTATGACATTATTCAGTTATTCTGGAGAAAAACCGAAATGCTGGAGAAAAACTGTCAGATAAACAAACCAGCCAGCTATGGCCAAATAGCCGGGTAGACTGGACTCGACAGCCCTGTAAAGCCACCAGTCTAGGAGAAGGACCACTCCGATATAAAAACACGCTGAAGCCGGATGAGCTGGATGAGCTGGGCCATGTATGGCGCATAACGACAGCTCAACGCATCAACGCTCATATGACAGACGACATAGCAAATTCAACATCAATTTTCCAAAAACATATTTACAAATAAAACATGAACAAGTTTAGCATCAAATAGCACAGCAGGGCACTGCTGAGCGATTGTCTCCCCTGCCCTTCTGTTGGGTCAAACAAAGGGGCCACAAACACTTCTCTTTTGCCTCCGAAAAGAAGTGTTGACCCCAAAGAAGGTAGGGAATGAGATGGACGGAACTGCAAATTACCTGGGCTTGCTTTTTAACTGTACATAATGCAAAAATACACAGCTCTGGCCTTCGTGTTATCTCCCGTGTCTCGGGGCGATCTTTTGTGTCCATGAAGTCCACAGGCCTGAGAACCCTCAAGACCTGTAACAGAAGAAAACAACAACGCGGCAGAGAAAAGCTTGTGTGTTGCATATCAAGTAACGTTCTACTTAGTACATGGCCAAATTAAGTTGTTTGAATGGACCTAGCAATCTTTGGAAGGATAGTCAATTTTGTCGTCCACAACTGTGGGATCGTCTCAAGCTGACTTCACATTTTCTGGAATAAAAGTGGTTAAAACAACCAGGCTGCTGGCGCATACCAAAATGACTGTGTTACAAACAACACCAAAAACAAACATTGGCTGTGTTTCAAACGCACCCAAAACAAACAAATGTGGCTGTGTTTCGAGCCAGAGAAAAACAACATAATTATGCGTGTCCACCCATATAATTCATCAGATTGCACATGTGTCATGCATGAAACTGACTCAAGTCAGATACGCCGCGACCACAGGCACCCGATGACCGCTGGCTTCAGACGCCACTAAGCGTCCATCACCCCTGCAACGCAACACAAAATATCAGGTGTAGCGTGGCCCTGGCTAAAAATAGCCGCCACGCGTAAGTACCCCCAGAAGTCTGAGCCTTCACCGTGTAACCTATCTGAAAGTAGGTCGCCTCCAGCCAAACAGGTCACGCTGTCCGCGCGTCTCGGCCTCCAAGCCAAACAGGTCACGCTGTCCGCGCGTCTCGTGCATGAAAACAGTGCTCTTGCTCGCTGCACGCAAGGCTGCCTGCCCAGAAAGCTTTAATTAGCAGCGCCGATGGCCCGCTTCCCCATTTTAGCGTATCACCAACTCTTGTCCCAAAAAGAAATATACTAGCGGAAAAACGTTAAGGACGGTTCACACACGCAATCACAGCAAAAGAACGAATGAACATATCGTACAGAAATTTGGAACACGTTTACTTCAGTCAATGTGCAACGCAACTACAAAATTTGGGTTTATTTCATCGAGCCGATTCGGTTATTCATGTCCACAAACAGCAGAGGGGTCACAAATAAACATAACAAGTCTTTCATGAGGTCAATAATGGGTGTGTCCGCCACGTTTGCGCTCAAGTTCACCACACCTTGACCGCATAGAGTTCATAAGCTTCGTGAAAAAGGCCTGTGGAATGGCCTGCCACTCCTGTTGGAGCATCTGCAGCAGCTGCTGCAGGTTTCTGGGAGGCTGGTGGTTGGCCCTCACCTGCCTGTCCAGTTCGTCCCATACATGCTCTATGGGGTTCATGTCTGGCGAACAGGCAGGGAAATCCATCCTGACGACCCCGGTTTGCTGGATGTAGTCGTTGACAAGCCTGGCCCTGTGAGGAGTAGCATTGTCATCCTGAAACACGGCGTTTGGGCCAATCTGCTGCAGGGTCGGCAAGACAATAGGGGCGAGAATTTCGTCCCTGTAGCGTTGACCAGTGAGATTCCCGACCACATGGTACAGGGGGGTGCGTTGATGAAGGCTGAAGCCCCCCCAAACCATGACAGAGCCCCCGCCGAAGGCCACCCTCTCATGCACTGTGTCGTCTTCATAACGCTCGCCCTCACGCCTCCAGACCTTGCGCCGGCCGTCACAATGGTACAGGTTGAACCTGGACTCGTCACTGAATAGGACCTGAGCCCAGTGCCGGCGCGTCCATCTCAAGTGGCGGCGACTCCAGGCCAGACGAGTCCGGCGATGAGCCTGTGTCAGCAGGGGACGCACAGCAGGACGACGACTCCGCAGCCGGGCGTCATGCAGGCGGTTGCCGATGGTCCTCTCACTAACGTTGACGTTAGTGGCCTCCCGCAACTGCCCTCTGATGACCTTGCAGGTGGTGGCCCGGTGCTGCAGCGCCTGCCGTTGGATGAAACGATCTTCCCTAGGAGTAGTCTTTTTGGGGCGACCCGACCTGGGCCTCTCCTCGACATTGTTTGTCGTCTGGAACCGTTGATTCAGCCTTACAATGACTGAATGCGATACCCCAAGTTGCCTGGCCACTTCGCACTTGGATACGCCGTCGTGGAGCCAGGCAATTGCTCTTCCTCGGTTGAATGTTGTCAGCTTCCGTCTGGCAGGCATGGTGAGGAGATGGCAGCTCGCAGAAAATCGGCGGCTTATAAAGCCGAGTTCGTGATCACAATTCACACTCGAAGGATTGTCCTTGCATGTGCACAACAATTTTGCCATGTTACCTGCCTTATTCTACCCGTGCGCACGCCAAACAACAGCCTACTTTTTGGCGATTTTGCTATTTTAGTCACGTGCTGCAGCTCTGCGCCCGGGAGTCCCGTGCAGTTTTCCTGCTAACAGTGTAGCATGCGACAGCCAATTTTGATTTTGCTGACGAAAGAACAGGGTGTTTTAACCAAATGAAAGTCAGCGGGGAAATCAGTGGCCCGTCCCTAACTTTTTTCCGTGAGTATAGTTTCTGTGAGGACGTAAACTCCCCCCTCTAGTTTCCCCCGCTTCCCCCCAGAGCGGTTTGCTGGCCGCGATCAGCGCGCCCCGTAGCGATTTATACATTAGGTAACTGCCCTGTTGAGACAAATGTACGCCGTCGGCCGCAAACAAGCCTATTTTCTCCTCCTGAAATTGAAACGTGTCATGGCACCAAACCGTAACGTAATGCAAGTCAGCACTGTGTTCTGCCAGCCTGGCGTTAATATCTTGAGCCCAGGCGTGATAGCGTTGCTCTGTTGTGGCCAATAAGCCCCGCGATCCTCTGTAATCGGCGGTTGGCATGAAGCGATGCAGAATGCCACCAACCACAACTTTTATAATTTTGTAAACCCCATGGAGGAGGCCAGCGAATACCAGCATCGTCAAGGCAAACTCCTCAGCATCCATAGGTTCTGAAAACCTGAAATCATTTCCCCCAAGTTGTAAGATCACAACGTCAGGTCTAGCGCGAAACATATGTCGTAAGTAGTTGGATCCGGCGCCATCTTTCCCAACCAATTGCTGGAGGTGTAAGCCTCCCCTGCAAACAATGTTAACGTACATTTGGCTATCAAGTTTGAAATCAGGACGCATGCGAGGATCGCATCCCGACGCAATGCATTCCCGCAAACGTCTGCAAATGGAATGACCAAAAACCAATGCTTGTAACATCGTAAAAAACCAACACAGAAATAAAAATGTTCACCAAATCCAAAAACCTGACCTTTGAGCTTGCTGGAATCTTGCGTAGTGACGCTAGGCTGAGCTCTGTGCGGGGTCCGCATCTGTCAGTTCCAGCGGTCCGCTACGAGCCAATCAAAGGAAGGCGCATGCAATCACACAAACTGCCCATCTCCACGCTCGCGTGGCGAGAAGTTCTTTTAATCTATATATATATATATATATATATATATATATACGACTAGTGTCTGTCTGTCTGTCTGTCTGTCTGTCTGTCTGTCTGTTCGCGATGCACGGCCAAAGTTCTCGGTGGATCTTTTTCAAATTTGGACACCGTATTCAGCTACACCCCGGACACAACCTCATCGATGAGATATTTCAACACGTGCTCTCAGCGCTGAACCGATTGTGTTGTTGTTGTTGTTGTTGTTGTTGTTGTTGTTGTTGTTGTTGTTGTTGTTGTCGGGATCCACTACCAGTAACTCT
>NC_090255.1:28510096-28522596 GCF_037325665.1 Littorina saxatilis | reverse complement strand
ATTTCGGAAATCTTTGACGTGAAGGCCGGGACAGAAACATGAGGACATTGCCCAATATAGGGGAAGGGCTCCTAATATGGACCGGCTCCTAATATGGACCACCTCCTGTTCTGACAAACTAACGGCGCTAGAGCGCTCATAAAGGTTTTATTCGCTGTATTCACCCTCTCTGGATAACTTGCACATGTCAAAACAGTTGCAGAAACACAAATCTGAAAACCGTTAGGCTTTTTCTCTTTTTTTCACTTTTGGCAGCGTTCACTCTAAATTTGCCGCCTAAAACGGACTCGTTTCTGTCTGCAGCCAAAGCCTTTATCACACACAAATTTCTATATATGACAGCTAAGACCGTATTTGTAACATTTTAGCAGTGTTGACCCCGAGTTTCTACTGCAAACACTGAAAAACTAATAGCAAAATCTCAAAGTATGTGCGAGTCCCCTAATATGGACCACCTTCAACAAATCGAAGAAAATAAAAGCTAAAGGCTATTTTCATTAATTCATTAAGAAGCTTGCTGGAAATAACCTATAACTAGCCCTCGAGATTTACAAAATATATAACAAAAAGTCTTCTTTTCGTGGAAGTTGATAAATTCACTTATTTTCACTCTGTTTTTGATAAGCTTCTTTAGTTTCCTGGTGTGCTTCAAATAATGCTCTCATCAACCCGAAACAGATACATCTAAAGCATATTTCAATTAGTCTGAATTGTACACTAAGTTGTATCATGTTATTTTGAAGTATAGTGGGCTTTTTACAGTGATTCGTGAAGGCCGCTTCACTGGTCCATATATGCGCCCAGGCTCCTAATATGAACCATTTGTGATTTTTGTCTGTATTTAATTTTTGCTGAATGTCTATCAAAGCTATTTCACTCTAATTAGGCCTAACGGTTAACCTAAGAGAGAAGGACTACCAAACACAAAATGAAACTTCTTCGCAAGAAAACAAGCTAGTTATCAGCATGAAACAAAAAGTGGTCCATATTAGGAGCCCTTCCCCTATGTTGGTTTAGTGTAACGTAACCCAAAAAGAAAGGGTCGGTAGGTCGGCCTTTTTTTCTATTTTTTTTCTCTCTTGAATGTAGTCGATTTTAAAGGAGGTTACTTCCCTTAGTCTCGGTATGGTTCGCAAAATGTGCCAAAAGTTGGGATTTCTTTTAGAATTGAAACGTTTTAGGGTCGGCGGGAAAAAATAGGATCGGTCGGGTTACCCTAAACCAACATATATCTTTATTTTTAGCCTAATTGTTGCTTTATGCTTGATATTAATTGGGCGAAGACGACTTAAGGAAGCTTTGGCACTGGATTTCGCGGTACTGTCTTCGCGAAGTCATCGTTGGGCTCAATTAAGGCCAGCCTTGAGACAGAAAGGGTAATCACCCGATTTTAATTGTCTTCTTCTTCTTTGTTCATGGGCGTAGACTCCCACGTTCACTCATGTTTTTAGCACGAGTGGATTTTTACGTGTATGACCGTTTTTACCCCGCCATTCAGGCAGCATACGTCGATTTCGGGGGAGGCATGTTGGGTATTTTCGTATTTCTATAACCCACCGAACTCTGACATGGATCACAGGATCTTTCCCATGCGCACTTGGTCTTGTGCTTGCGTGTATACACGAAGGGGGTTAAGTCACTGGCAGGTCTGCACATAACTTGACCTGGGAGATCGGACAAATCTCCACTCTTAACCCACCAGGCGGCAGCGACCGTGATTCAAACTCACGACCTCCCGATTAGGAGGCCGACGTCTTACCACCACGCCACTGCGCCCGTCATCCCGATTCTAATTAATACTGCATAGTGTTCTGGCCAAGAAGTTGAATCACAAATTCTCGACGTTACTGCCCATTGCTTGAGAAAGACGCTTTAAGTATACCTCGAAGAGCGTAAGTCTAATTCCGTTTTTCTACCCCATTTTAAATTTCCGTTGTTTATCTATTTCTCCTTTTTTATATTTAGTCAAGTTTTGACTAAATATTTTAACATCGAGGGGGAATCGAAACGAGGGTCGTGGTGTATGTGCGTGCGTGTGTGTGTGTGTGCGTGTGTGTAGAACGATTCAGACTAAACTACTGGACCGATCTTTATGAAATTTGACATGAGAGTTCCTGGGTATGAAATCCCCATACGTTTTTTTCATTTTTTGGATAAATGTCTTTGATGACGTCATATCCGGCTTTTCGTGAAAGTTGAGGCGGCACTGTCACGCCCTCATTTTTCAACCAAATTGGTTCAAATTTTGGTCAAGTAATCTTCGACGAAGCCCGGGGTTCGGTATTGCATTTCAGCTTGGTGGCTTAAAAATTAATTAATGACTTTGGTCATTAAAAATCTGAAAATTGTAAAAAAAAATAAAAATTTATAAAACGATCCAAATTTACGTTCATCTTATTCTCCATCATTTGCTGATTCCAAAAACATATAAATATGTTATATTCGGATTAAAAACAAGCTCTGAAAATTAAATATATAAAAATTATTATCAAAATTAAATTGTCCAAATCAATTTAAAAACACTTTCATCTTATTCCTTGTCGGTTCCTGATTCCAAAAACATATAGATATGATATGTTTGGATTAAAAACACGCTCAGAAAGTTAAAACAAAGAGAGGTACAGAAAAGCGTGTTATCCTTCTTAGCGCAACTACTACCCCGCTCTTCTTGTCAATTTCACTGCCTTTGCCATGAGCGGTGGCCTGACGATGCTACGAGTAAAATGGCATTGCGTTCAGTTTCATTCTGTGAGTTCGACAGCTACTTGACTAAATATTGTATTTTCGCCTTACGCGACTTGTTTACATTTAGTCAAGTTTTGACTAAATGTTTTAACGTAGAGGGGGGAATCGAGACGAGGGTCGTGGTGTATGTGCGTGTGTGTGTGTGTGTGTGTGTGTACGTGTGTGTGTGTGTGTGTCTGTGTGTGTGTGTAGAGCGATCCAGACTAAACTACTGGACCGATCTTTATGAAATTTGACATGAGAGAAAGACGTCATATCCGGCTTTTCGTGAAAGTTGAGGCGGCACTGTCACGCCTTCATTTTTCAACCAAATTGGTTGAAATTTTGGTCAAGTAATCTTCGACGAAGCCCGGGGTTCGGTATTGCATTTCAGCTTGGTGGCTTAAAAATTAATTAATGACTTTGGTCATTAAAAATCTGAAAATTGTAAAAAAAATAATAAATTATAAAACGATCCAAATTTACGTTCATCTTATTCTTCATCATTTTCTGATTCCAAAAACATATAAATATGTTATATTTGGATTAAAAACAAGCTCTGAAAATTAAATATATAAAAATTATTATCAAAATTAAATTGTCCAAATCAATTTAAAAACACTTTCATCTTATTCCTTGTCGGTTCCTGATTCCAAAAACATATAGATATGATATGTTTGGATTAAAAACACGCTCAGAAAGTTAAAACAAAGAGAGGTACAGAAAAGCGTGCTATCCTTCTTAGCGCAACTACTAGGTAGGCTACCCCGCTCGTCTTGTCAATTTCACTGCCTTTGCCATGAGCGGTGGACTGACGATGCTACGAGTATACGGTCTTGCTCAAAAATGGCATTGCGTTCAGTTTCATTCTGTGAGTTCGACAGCTACTTGACTAAATATTGTATTTTCGCCTTACGCGACTTGTTTCGTCTTTTTTTCGTCAGTATAAATTGGTCACAGATATGATTTAGAATATACTAGTCACTGCTTTAAAAGTGCACTCTGACTTTATCTTGCAGAACCTTTTTGGGACCGACGATCGGAAGTCCAGTCATGCAGGAGTTTGGCTTTGAATGGTCAGCAAGTCTAAACGCTGCCTTCTGTCTCTTTGCAGTGAGTATGCCGGACACTTGTTTTCTCTGCCGTGCGTGCTCAGTGTATATGGTGTACTAGATGAACACCCGCACCGTACGCCGGCTTCGCCGGGTGAGTGGCGCACCGTACGCGATTGACGCCACACGAAGGAAAACTTCTAAAAATAGTAACGGGAATATGGATTGAGCGTTGTGGACAGTGACCTTCTAAAAATAGTAACGGGAATATGGATTGACGCCACACGAAGGAAGGGAGATAAACGCAAAAAAATGGAGAAGATAAGGAAGAGTTACTGGGAATGGAACTGGGAAGATGAACAGAAAAACCAAAATCGGTTCAGCGCGGCGCGCTGAGAGCACGTGTTGAAAATTCTTATCGACCAGGTTGTGTCCGGGGTGTACCTGAATATGCCCACCAAATTTGAAGCAGATCCATCGAGAACTTTGGCCGTGCATGGCGAACACACAGACAGACAGACAGACAGACAGACAGACAGACAGACAGACAGACAGACAGACAGACACAAGCCGTATATAGATATAGATGCTGCGTGAACGTTGAACCTGGCTATCGTTAAAGGTTCTACTCTGTATATAATATACTAGATGAATACCCGGCTTAGCCGGGTGGATCGCGAGACAGAGACAGACAGCGTGGCGGTTCATCACAATCACCTCTGCAAGCGAAGTCCTGTCAAACGGGATTGAGCATTTTAGAGCTTATTTCTTAGCCCTATATTATCTGTTGTGGCTTCTCAAATGCCAGAACATACAGACAGACGAAAGCCGCTAGACCCCATCACAAACAGAACTCTACAATCAACAGGTTTTTTCCCACACACACACACACAAACACACACACAGAGAAGCCGTATATATATATATATATATGTATATCTATATCTATAAATATATAGAGATAGGTGAGAGTGTATTTTTTGCGTGGCTATAAATTGATTCGACCTTTTCACTTTGACAGTAAGAACAACTTACGGGTGCAAGGGAAGCGTTCTGGACAGCGCAGTGACATTCTAAAAATAGTACCTCAGAAACGGGAATTTGGGGTGAACGGCGCGACAGAGACAGACAGCGTGGCGGTTCACCACAATCACCTTTGAAAGGCGAAGTCCTGTCAAACGGGATTGAGAATTTTTGAGCTTATTTCTTAGCCCTATATCATCTGCTGTGTTTTCTCACATGCCAGAACATACAGACAGACAAAAGCCGCTAGACCCCATCACAAACAGAACTCTATAATACATAGGTTTTTGCCCACACACACACACAAACACACACACACACAGAGAAGCCGTATATATATATATGCATATCTGTATCTATAAATATATAGAGATAGGTGAGAGTGTATTTTTCGCGTGGCTATAAATTGATTCGACCTTTTCACTTTGACAGTAAGAACAACTTACGGGTGCAAGGGAAGCGTTGTGGACAGCGCAGTGGACAGCGCAGTGACATTCTAAAAATAATAGTAACTTACAACTGAACGGGAAAGCCACACGAAGGAAGGGAGATAAACGCCAAACACTGGAGAAGATAAGGAAGAGTTACTTATAATGGTGAAATGAACACAAAAACGAAAATGAGTTCAGCGCTGCGCGCTGAGAGCACGTGTTGAAATATCTCATCGATGATATTGTGTCCGGGGTGTAGCTGAATACGGTGTCCAAATTTGAAAAAGATCCACCGAGAACTTTGGCGTTGTGATGTGGTGTAGCGGCTATGGTGTGTCGGTATGGGGGCCCGGGTAAGCTGAGGTGGAACCAAAATAGCTGAGGTGGAACCAAAATCGGTTCCGCGCTGCGCGCTGAGAGCACGTGTTGAAATATCGACCAGGTTGTGTCGTGTCCCGGGTCTACTTGAATATGCCCACCAAATTTGAAGCAGATCCATCGAGAACTTTGGCCGTGCATCGCGCACAGACACACAGACACACAGATACACAGACAGACACACAGACACTAGTCGTATATATAATATACTAGATGAATACCCGGCTTAGCCGGGTGGATCGCGAGACAGAGTATGCAGCGTGGCGGTTCGCCGGCTTAGAGCACGTGTTGGAAATTTTCATCAACCAGTTTGTGCCCGGGGTCCACCTGAATATGCCCACCAAATTTGATGCAGATCCGTCCAGAACTTTGGCAGTGCATCGCGAACAGACAGACACACAGATACACACACAGACGGTAGTCGTACCTACCATCTACTGTAGAGCTTCTGGGTAGACGACATGTCTGGTCTGCCTGTTTGGTGAGGGGTAGTATTACATAGTGGCAATATTTTGAAGATGGGAGGGATTTTGTACACGAATTGCAATACTTAGATGTACTACCTGTGCGGAAAAGCGCTGGTTAGATTCGTTTTCGTTGTGTCAGTGGCGGAAGTGAAAGAAGTGAAGAAGTAGAGCCGGAAAAAAAGTGTTTAGTTTCGTAATTCGTATCGCGAAACAGAGTATTCACCGCGGTTCACCGCGCCGCGCTTAGAGCACGTGTTGAAAATTGTCATCGACCAGTTTGAATGACTCGCAAGAGAGTACAATGCGGTGGTGGTTGGTAAGCCATGTTGGCTGAAAGAGAAAAGAGCACAGTGTTGAAAGTGATTTGATCTTTTTTTAAAACAGACACAGAAACACAACCAATCAATCAATCAATGAGGCTTATATCGCGCATATTCCGTGGGTACAGTTCTAGGCGCTCTGCAGTGATGCCGTGTGAGATGAAATTTTATACGGCCAGTAGATTGCAGCCATGTCGGCGCATATTTACCTTTCACGGCCTTATTCCAAGTCACACGGGTATGGTAGACAATTATTAACTGTGCCTAAGCAATTTTGCCAGGAAAGACCCTTTTGTCAATCGTGGGATCTTTAACGTGCACACCCAATGTAGTATACACGGGGGGTGGTTCGGACACCGAAGAGAGTCTGCACACAAAGTTGACTCTGTGAAATAAATTTCCGCCGAACCTGGGATCGAACTCGCGCTGACAGCGGCCAACTGAATACAAATCCAGCGCGCTAGCAACTGAGCTATATCCCCGCCCAAAAACACCGGCAAAGCTCCTGACTATTAATGTTGCAATGAATATTTACGATGGGAGGGGTAGTATTAGTGGCAATATTTTGAAGATGGGAGGGATTTTGTACACGAATTGCAATACTTAGATCTGAACCAACATTGAAAACTCGGCAGGTTTCAAGTAGAAGGGAAGCTACTGCTTCAGCAACCTAACGTTGTTGAATTGCGTAGATTGTTTCCCTTGGCACAGAAGCCGTATCCGCGGTTCACCGCGCCACCGCGCCGCGCCGCGCTTAGAGCACGTGTTGAAAATTTTCATCGACCAGTTTGTGCCCGGGGTCCACCTGAATATGCCCACCAAATTTGAAGCAGATCCATCGAGAACTTTGGCCGTGCCTCGCGAACACACAAACACACACACACACACACACACACACACACACACACACACACACACACACACACACACACACACACACACACACACACACAAGTCGTATATATATATATATATATATATATACTAGATGAATACCCGCTTCGCCGGGTAGCCGGCTTCGCCGGGAAGAAGTACTTAGAGCCGTACGCCGGCTTCGCCGGGTCCGCCAAGCTTAGGTCCCTCCCAGATTCGTGGAATGGGAACAGCACGAAAATGATTCAGTGGCCATAATGCCATACCTGACCATATCGAGTCCCATCCTTGTCGACGAATGTAACCGTGTTAATCACCTTTGGAGGCGAACTCCACTCAAACAGGATTGAGCAATTTAGAGCTTATCTCTAAGCCCTTTTGAACTGTTATGGCTTCTCAAAGGAAGGCCAGTACATACAAATACACAAAAGCCGCCAGACCACATCACAAACAGAACTGAACAATCCACAGGTGTTGCCCACATAGAGACACACACACACACACACACACACACAAACACAGAGAAGCCGTATATATAGAGAGATAGATGACAGTGTATTTTTCGCGTGGCTATAAATTGATTCGACCTTTGCACTTTTACAGTGAGGATAATTTACGGGTCCAATTTACGTTCTGGACATTGCGGTGACCTTCTAAAAATAGTAACAGAACGCCGGGAATATCCGAAGATGCCCCCTCATACTATAGTGCACCATACGAAGGAAGGGAGGTAAACGCTGAAAACATGGAGAAGATAAGGAAGAGTTACTGGGAATGGTGAAATGAACAGAAAAACCAAAATCGGTTCAGCGCTGCGCGCTGAGAGCACGTGTTGAAATATATCATCGATGATATTGTGTCCGGGGTGTAGCTGAATACGGTGTCCAAATTTGAAAAAGATCCACCGAGAACTTTGGCTTTGGTGTGTCGGTATGGGGGCCCGGGTACCTGAGGTGGAACCAAAATCGGTTCAGCGCTGCGCGCTGAGAGCACGTGTTGAAATATCGACCAGGTTGTGTCCTGTCCCGGGTGTACCTGAATATCCCCACCAAATTTGAAGCAGATCCATCGAGAACTTTGGCCGTGCATCGCGCACACACACACACACACACACACACACACACACACACACACACACACACACACACACACACACACACACACAGACAGACAGACAGACAGACAGACAGACACACACACACACAAGCCGTATATATATAGATATAGATTACACAGGAAAACACTCAAGCGCGCAAGCACGTGGTGACACGAACACACACACACACATTGTGACAATATACACAAACACACGATCACATACACACACACACACACACTCCCACACATATGTAGGGAGGCCCACAGAGAAAATCCAAAATGGCGGCCACAGCCGTGATTTTTTTTTACTTTTCTCTGAAGATTTAAAAGGCTAAATAAATATTTTGAAAACGTCAAACAACTTGCAAGGGTTTCTCCAGTTGTTGTTCTTTTGAATGATTGTTGGTATGTGAACGTGCTGTTTTTGGTTCATGAGTAAAACAAGTCCCGAACTTGCCCCAAAACGCTATCTCCCGCTTCGGACTTAGCCGCAAACGCGGTGTACAGGGAAAAAGCTATTTGACGTCGCGGCAAGCGAAACACTCGAAATCGTCACCCAAGTTCCAAGAGCGCGCGAAGAAAAACTATTTAAAGTACAATACTGAAATTTAGTGTGGCATAAGATCAACCCTTTGTTATGATGTATGTGAAAGAGCGACTTATCAACATTTTATTAACGTCTTGAAAAAGGGTGGGTTCTGAACACAGTGTTTTACTTTTTACACAGATGTTTCTGGAAATCGCCCATTCCTGTCAATAATGTTAAAAGGCCAATCTACCAGGACAATGTCTTATCTAATCAATGTGTGCAATACTTTAACCGGGCCAACCGATTGAAGTGAAGCAATATTTCAACTTTTGCGCCGTCCAAGGCCGAATCGCGTATGTTCTGAGATCTCGCCAGGAAAAAGTATTAGATGCAGTTTACTGACATTTTGCATACCATCAGATCAATCCTTTGTAATTATGTATTCCGCTGAGCGACTCATAATTACTATTAACATGTTGTGAATATAGTTGATTCTGAACACAGTGTTTTTGTTTTGACACAGGCGTTTTTGGAAATCGCCCATTTCTCTCAGTAATCTTAAAAGGCTAATCTACAAGAAGAACATCTTTTCTCATCAATACGGGCTATACTTTGACCGGGCCGATCGATTGAAGTGAAGCGATTAATTCAACGGTTGCGCCGCCGAAGGCTGAATCTAGTCATTTACAGAGTGATACAGCTATTTGCATGACGCCGCGGCAAGCTGAAACACTCGAAATTATCGCCCCAGTTCCAAAGACTCGCAAAGGAAAGATATTCTAACCAGATTCGTGTAATTTTGCGTGCGATACAATCAACTTTCTGTTATTATATGTTTAAAAGAGCAACTTACACAAATATCATTACGTTGTTGAAAGGGTTAATTCTGAACACAGTGTTTTCTTTTAAACACAGGCGTTTTAGGAAGTCGCTCGATCTTTCTTCTCATTGATCTCAAGAGATACATCTACCAGTAAGTTCAGTAACATTTTTCTAATCAGTATGTGCTTTGGCTTGACCTTGACAAGCGATTGAAGTGAAAAACCAAAAGCTGATCAACTCTCGCAGTCATGCAAAAGCTGAATCAGTTTGTTACGCAGTGTTCAGTATCAGAGTATGCACAGTGAAAAACTTGACGTCGCGACAAGCCGAAATTCGAAATTATCGCTTATTTTCCACGAGCTCGCAAAGAAAACTTATTTTGAAACAGAAAAATATATTGTGTAGTGAAAGATCTCTGCAACAGATCTATCCGGAAGTCTGTTCTCATACTGATGTAAATGTGTTTGACTTTGCCTTGCGATTGAATTAAAACGCTTTTCAACTGTTTCACCGCCGAAGGTTAAATCAAGGCATGCCGTGAAAATGTCACATGCAAATACGTTACAATTTTAGGTTTTTCAACTCCCCACCAAAGTTAGATCAACGAACTAGCAACATCTTTCAAAAGAATAACCGAGCCTTCCGGCTGTGGAAATGATTTTTGTCTCTGCGACGCGGCCTTGACTAGATCCATTATAGTGAACAGATCTAACAAGAACCGCAAATGCTTATATGACTCACCTTCGCCACAAGTATTATTATGAGAAACAGGCTATTGACGACACGCAGGACCCCGTGACCCAGCAACATTAACAGACCCAAGGAGAAGGTTTGTTGGTGGACAATGACATTTTGGTTAAAAACACGTGGACAAAACACGTAGCTACCTCACTGCAACATGAATTGCTTCACAGGACTGATCAGCACGCAGAAGCCCTTTTCGAAGTAACCTAGCTGTAGATGCTCACTTTGCAAAGTAAATTCTCGGTAAATTTAAAACGTTCTGTCACAAAACACACACACACACACACACACACACACACACACACACACACACACACTAATAAATGTTGATCCAGAATCACAAAGACAGAGAGACACATTATCATTATTATTATTATATGAAGTCTTATATCGCGCGCGTATCTCCAGACTCGGACTCAAGGCGCAGGGATCTATTTATGCCGTGTGAGATGGAATTTTTTTTACACAATACATCACGCATTCACATCGACCAGCAGATTGCAGCCATTTCGGCGCATATCCTATTTTTCACGGCCTATTATTCCAAGTCACACACACATGCATACATACTCACGCACACACGAACACAAACACACACACATAAACACAGACACACGTGCACATGGACACAGTTGGATCCTGAATTTCAGACACAAACACACACGGACACACGCACACACACACGGACACACACACACACACACACACACACATACAGTCAATTCCGGTTAATCGGCCATCCGGATAATCGCCCAATTCCGGATAATCGGCCTATTTTCCCTGGGACCGAATCTTTTCTTCATATTATGTGTTAAAATGTTCGGTTAATCGGCCACCACGAAAACTTTGCACATCGGCTAAACGGCCACCTCACACTTTCACGTTTTTGTGAGTGGTTCCATGATCATTACTCACATGACAGCACAAAGGTCTGCCAGTGAGTTTACTGAGTTTACACACTGTGATCGAAACAACTGACAGTCAAACACTGACTTGCTTGTGCCGAAAGCCTCTTTGCACAAACCATGGCGACGAAAAGGAAAGATTACAGCGTCTTGGAAAAACTTGAATTCTTGGACAAAGTGAAAGGATATCCGCCTAACACATCAAAATTGCAGCTTGCAAATCAGTTAGGGGTCCCAAGAAAAACCCTTTGTCGATGGATTAACGACGAGGATCATCTCAGGAGTGAAGCTGTAGGTGGACGCTTGTCTGTCTCAAAGAAAAGGAAAAGAGGAGGAAAAGACGATGAAGTGGACGAGGCATTGGTTGATTGGTTCAATATGCCCTGGAAAATGCCTTCGGGGAAGAAGAACTGCATTGCCTGGACGTTGTCTGTGCTGCAGTGAGGAAACGTGCCAGTGCCAAACAGAAGCAGACGACACTGGACACATTTTTTGGAGACATGTAGAGCACGTATGCCAATGCACGAAACTTCCGCTTTCCGCTACCATAAGTAACTTCCATCATCCAATATTTTTGTTCTGAGGAACTTCCCGATGCGATGTTCGGATAATCGGCCACTTCGGATAATCGGCCATAATTCAGTCAGTCCCAAAAGTGGCCGATTAACCGGAGTCGACTGTATATATATATATATACATACATACATACACACATACATACATACATACTTACACAAAAACACCCATAGACATGCACATTCACTTTTAATCAGAATCACACAGACACACAGACGAACAGACACACACACATATACACACACATACACACACACACACACACACACACACCTGTTGCTTCTGTGGCTGCAATATAATATGGCTTCCAAGCCAAGCGTGTGTCTTGGGTTACTCCAAAAAAAAGGTGTCATTTCAACCTGCGGAACCGCTTCGTTCTTCACTTTCAGTGAGAACTTGTGTAACTGTTTTTATATGGTGCCGATCGATCGAATTACCTGATGTTTTTGTTACATCTCTTTGTTTGTGTGGCTAATGATCTGCAATGTTTTCATATGGTGCTGATCGATCGAATTACCCGATTTTTTTTGTTACATCTCGGTTTTGTGTGACTGATGA
>NC_090255.1:28492596-28502596 GCF_037325665.1 Littorina saxatilis | reverse complement strand
CAAAAAAACATCGTGATCTTATCCGAGGGACACGTTAACCGATCCTCAGATAAGATCAATTTCAGTAGAAAAAATTGATCTTATCCGAGGAGATCAGAGTTTAGTTTGAGGCCAATTGAAACTCAATGACGTGATAATGGGCAGATCCGGAGAGAGACACACACTGACATACATACTGACACTGACACAGAGACCATCGGCTGCATTAGAGAGAGAGAGAGAGAGAGAGAGAGAGAGAGAGAGAGAGAGAGAGAGAGAGAGAGAGAGAGAGGGGAGGTGAGGTAAGACAGACAGACATAGAAAGAGAGGAGAGACACAGACAAACTGATCATGACAGAGAGAGATAAAGAGAGGAGACGGAGAGAGAGACATAGAGTTAACAAGTCGCGTAAGGCGAAATTACTACATTTAGTCAAGCTATGGAACTCACAGAATGAAACTGAACGCACTGCATTTGTTCACAATGTATGGAACGCCAAAAGGCCCACGTTCTCGAGATCGACCCTCGATACTGGCACACTCGATACTGGCAGGATGTAGACAGCTGGCTGCCGGCTGCCAGAGGAGACCTGAAATGGGCTAGGGACCGGGTTGGGTCGTCTTGGGTCAGTGCTGAGTATCGAGTGTCTACAAAACGATTGGTTAAATCAGTTCTGATCTCGAGGATGAACAGCACCCTGGTGCGCCTAAAGGCCCAGTAGTATCGAGAATGAGTATTGAGACTATAGTCTCGAGACTACCAGTATCGAGTATCGAGATGCGCAGACTCAAAACTCTTTCATTTCATTGGTCGGACCTCGAAATTACAGTGTCGATACTGCGCATCCCGATACTGGTTGCTATGCCAATCGACTCCTGAATTGGTCAGAGTTAAATCATTTGTCTCTTAACCATACAAAAACAAAATTTATGCTAATAACCACAAGACAGAAACGACAAAATCTATTATCGAGCATTCCACCTCTTTATATTAAAAATCAAGTATTGAAAAAAAGTGTCTCACCATAAAGTCCTTGGTGTAAAGATTGATAATACTTTATCATGGCATGATCACATTGATTACATCTGTAAGATTGCTTCCCAAATAATATATCAGTTATCAAAAATAAAACATTTCTTGAATCTCCACTCGCGAAAGATTTTTTTTTACAATCACATCTTGTCAAATATTGATTATGCATCCACTGTATGGCATTGTGTAAGTGCTAATGTTTTGAAACCTTTAGCCAGTCTTCACAGAAGAGCAGTTAAGCTTATTGTGCTAAAAAAAATCACACTCCTTCAGAATCTGATTATAAAAATGTGCAAGTATTACCATTTCAAAAAAGGTTAATGTATAATAAAGGTGTTATGATGCATAAAGTGATGTCAGGATATGCACCGGAGACATTACGTGATAATTTTATTTTGAACTATAACAGACTAAAAATCATAACACCGACTCCACGTATTGACCTTTTTGAAATCAAGCCTTCTATATTCAGGTGCGGTCCTATGGAACTCACTGCCTATTTTCCTTAAGCATAAAGCAAACACAGACAGCTTCTAAAAAAAATTATATGTCGCACATAATGCAACTAAACATGTACTGAATGGTTCATCAATTCATTTAAAATGTATGTACATGTCAAACAAAATTATAATAATATGCAGATCTAAATTAAGATGTCTTAAAAATTGACACTTTTTATCATTGGAAATTGTACTTAAAACGCAGCATGACAATTTATTATTTTAATTTGTATCTATATATATATATATATAATGTATTAAATTTGATGTGATAGTTATTTGATTATATTGTTTTCTGTTCTTGTTGACCCTATATTATAACGAGGGCTGGATGTAAAAAAGCAATATTCTTGCTTATCTATTACTCTCGATAATAAAGATTTTGTCTTGTCTTGTCTTGTCTTGTCTCTCTTTATGTACGGTCCAACCGGAGTGCAATGGGTGCTCTCTCTCTCTCTCTCTCTCTCTCTCTCTCTCTCTCTCTCTCTCTCTCTCTCTCTCTCTCTCTCTCTCTCTCTCTCTCTCTCTCTCTCTCTCTCCACCTGTGACATACTAATAGCAATAACAGCACTTTATTGTCAATTAAAATATTACATATAAATGGAATTTTTTCCTGATGGACGCCACGCTGTTTGTCGAATGACAAAGCTGACAGCTCGTAGCTGAGAACAATGTGCACGCAGCGAGAGACAAAACCATCTAAGTGTTTTGCTTGCTTTTGCACTTTGCTTGCTGATGTATCTGGGGACAATGGAGAGAACAATGGAGGATGTTGGGTTGATAATTAGCTTTTGGGAAACAGCAGGCTATATAATCACAGACCCATTAACAACAACTCAAAATGTAGTGGTGTGTGACTGAACAAACGTTTCATATTTGTTTCCATTTGCACGGATCGATGTATTTACACATGTTGGCAACAAATTGACATAAGCATCCTTTAAAAAGAAAGAAAGTGTACAGCGGGAAAGTAAATTGGTGGACGAAATTAAACATTTAGAGACAACTTTTAGTGAAAATATTTTGTTTATTTTGGAAAAGAAAAGACAGGAATTAATTGCAATTCGACAAAAGAAAATTGACGGAATGATTATAAGAACCCGTATAAAATGGATTTCGGACGGTGAATATTTTTGTAATTTGGAAAAATTAGACATGCAATAATAAAGGAAGTACAATCATATTATGATAATTTATATACATTCGATGAAAAAGATGTTTCATTTGATGATCAGATGCCAGTGATCGGCAAGCCGGAATCGGCGGAGATTCGTTGCTCTGATGTTCATATTTGCGAAAGAAAAGGGTATCATAGCGAGCACACACTGCATAACATAGACACAGTCTCTGATACACATCAGACAAAGTTGATCGTCGCAAATCAGGCTGGTCAGTAGCAAGGGAATTGCTAGAGAAAAAAGCTTTGGTCATAAAAGGGGCTCTTACTATGCCACCCCTAACACAGTTATTTTCGGACAAATTCTATGGAGCAGCAGAACCAGAACTTCAACTCTCAACACCCAATAAGAAAGATAATGTATGCTCTCATAAGAAGAGTCACCTCCTTTACATGGATACAAAGCAAGAGTTACCTCCCTTGGGTTCTGGAACATTCCGGTAGTTTCGCCGTAGTGCAGTTGTTTTCGTTCATTCATTCTTCTGATAAGGGAAATTAAGAAACTCTAATGTCATATATACAATATTTAAATACCATATATATTCTTGTCATCATTTTCACGAGTTTTCATTCACAAGCACCTGGGAAATAAATCTCATGTTCCCCGGGGAATAAATCCCCGGTTACCATAGTTGCAGGAAGCCCTATTACATGGATAATCAAAAGCAAACCCAATAGAAACGCTCGAGGATTCTTCGGCTCTTTTCATTGGCGTTTCCCCAGACCTAAACAGACGACACTGCTTCGCCAAGTTCCAAATACGAACTGGCAAACTGGCAAATGTAAACAAAAAACAAAACTACCTCATCAAAGGTCATACATTTATGCTTTATCGCAAACAAAATAATGAAACCTATCGATATGTTTTATCTTCTCACAAAGTCATGGAGTGCGTGTATCTCTGTTTGGAGAAACACGAACGTCAAGTTTAAGTCAAACCAATTGACCCCTGACACACACATTTTGACCCGTGCACAAGACGTTGTATCGATAAACTAAGCGCAAATAAAAAAAATAATAATAAAAAAGCAAAGAACATAGCAACAAGAAATGAAGACATCTGACAAAGCCGAGCAAACAGAATGACAAGTCGAATGAAAAACAGAGAGGCAATGAGAAACAAGATCGCGATTATCTTTCCTTCGTGGCACGACGCAAATCGTTTGTGTCCTTTGACCCAATTCGTGCAGTGCTGCACGATGCAAATCTTCTGTGACCTTTGACTCAACGTAGCTTCAATATTCGATTACTAATATTTACCACTGAAAACCGAGGGGTGGAATACCGAGAGGGGCAGGGTGGTAGGGCGATGGTGAAATGTAATGAAGAGACACGTGTAGCAATAAGAGAAAACCGATTCTGCAATAACACAAACAAGAACAAAAAAACCAACACTGATCAATAATATGATCGTCTGCGTTGCAGGTGTGCAAGTGAAGGGTTGGGGGGGGGGGGGGTAACTTGATCATTAATTTGTGTGTGTCAGTGTTTGTGTTCATGGACTGATTGTGAGGGAGGGGGAGGGTGGGGTGGGGTGTGTTTCAGGTTTTGGTGTGGGTATGAAACGAGCAAAACAATACCCACACCACAAAATCTTGGAGGCAAAAAACACTCGCCGTCGCATCATTTTGTCCGCACAATATTATGTGCACCAACAACCGGAAAGAAAGGTGACAATGGAAAAAGACTCATCTTTGCTTCCTGCGATTCCTTGCCCCCGACTCAAACGTCGCACGATAATCCACATAACAGATCTGTTGTGAGATGGTCAACGCTGACTGTGCAAGCAAATCACCTCGTTTGAAATACGACAATCCCATCGCTCGAATGCAATGGGCACTATCGTCTCAAAGGCGCTTACTGTTGGTTTCACACACCACTCTGTAGTCGGAACCTACAGAACTTCGCATCCTCAAACCTGACATAGGCCTACTTGTCTCAACATTATAAACTCAAATCACACACAGTAAGTTGCTTTCGCACGCCAGCTTTGAACAACGTGCTGGGGCCCCGAACATGCATTAAAATAACAGAACTCGCGTTTCAAACCATGGCTCCCTGTGTTGATTTTTCACTTAATGTTGAACCACCAAAATGATGACAAAAACGATGTTTGATGGTTTGTTGCCAGACCAGCTTTTTTGTCGGTCCTCGGGGGGCGTATCGACTTTTGTTTCATATTTATTGACCGCGGCCTTCGGCCTTGGTCAATAAATATGAAACAAAAGACGATAAGCTCCCCCTCGGACCGACATAAAAGCTGGTCTGTCAACAACCCATCAAACATCTTATAATATGCACACAGGGCAAAGCGGAGTGTCTGCAGTTTAGTAGTACTGCTATTGTCACATAGCGCTATCGACACGTATCGCCGTATTGACACGTAGCGCTACAGTACATTGGTTTTTCACAATATAGTGATATCGACACGTAGTGCTATTGAGACGTAACGTGACGCCAAAAAGTAACCAAAACGGTCCTTAGCCGACTGACTATATATATATACGTCCGGGGGTGTAAGGTATCAGTGTGAGGATCACCTTAGACACAGGCTTATAACTCAAAAAGTGTTCGCTCTTTTCTAAAACGGATTTCACCACTGGATAGAGTTTCAAAATCTCTTTTAGAAAATGTAAAAATATTAAAAATCATGCAAAGGTGACATGCGACTCATTCCAAGGTGGAGGGTCACATATGGAGAAAAAAAAACTATGTCAAGGCCACAGGAGCTTGTATCCAACCACCGGTCGATAATTATTTACTTCTTATTCCATTTATTTACTCATTATTCCATACAGTCCACTACCACTGTTTACTACTTATTATTATTCATTTACTAATAAATAGTAGTAGCAGGGACCTATATAGGTCTATGGTAGTAGTAAGGGTAAGCATGCAGCAGTAAATAATAAGCATGCAGGAGTAAATAATTATGGACCGGTGGTTGGATACAAGCTCCTGTGGTCAAGGCCGCAAAATTGGGAGATTTTTTTCCGTTTCAGTTTCGCTTGATCTTAAGCGGTGGTCCTCTGCATTTAGAGACCAGAACGGGGGGTCACCTAAAAAGAGGTGTTCCCGTATCCGAGGTCACGCTAAGCGAGGTTTTCTTAGTCATACAAAGAAGGCTTTAGGTCGGGACCAACACCCTGATTGATGTTATCAAAGGTGTGACCTTAAACGGTTGTGACGTTAACCGGGGAGTGCTGTATATATAAAGTCATATGAAAAAAATATATATATATGATATATATTTCATATATAAAGTCATAGGAAGAAAGTCTCTGCTGACTTTCAATTGTTTCTTTCACAATTTCTGATGTTTTATATATATTTATCTATTTATTTATTTATTTGGTGTTTAACGTCGTTTTCAACCACGAAGTTTTATGTATCTATATACGGCTTGTCTGTCTGTCTGTCTGTCGGTCACTTCGTGATGCACGGCCAAAGTTCTCGATGGATCTGCTTCAAATTTGGTGGGCATATTCAGGTACACCCAAAACACCCAAAACACAATCTGGTCGATTTTCAACACGTGCTCTCAGCGCACATCGCTGAACCGATTTTGGTATTATTTTCTGTACATCCATTCCCAGTAACTCTTCCTTATCTTATCCAGTGTTTTTCGCGTGCCGAGACTATCATCGTAGCGTCATAGATTTCATGACGTCTGTCGTCCATCGCGGGCATATCAAGGGGACGTAATCTGTTATGTTTCCTTCTATTCGCTGTTCTATTTCGTTTTGCGCTTTTATCTCCCTTCCTGGCGAAGCGAAGCCGGGTATTCGACTCTACTTCTTCCCGGCAAAGCCGGGTACCCGGCGAAGCGGGTATTTATCTAGTATATATATATATATATATATATATATATATAATTATATATATGTGTGTATATATATATACACACCAACGACACATATATATTTCAGGACCAACGGAACAAATCAGACAAGTCTTAAAAAAAGGAAATAAGTTTCAATCACCTGTGTTAAATCAACCTGGATAGTCCAACGTTTGTGGCCCTATAACTCAGTCCCCCTGGTTTGAGTTTAGCATAGCCTATGTACGTCAACGTCAAAAATGAGTGTTTTTTTATGTTTCTGCTTTCAAAGTTTTGAGGCTATATCTTTTGGGCACTTCAAAGAAGAGTTCTTAAACTGGGCACAGATGTAGTGGCACCATCACTTGTTAAGCATGCACATTTTCATACGTTTCACGTGTATGTCTGTGGCAGTTCGGGGGGCCCGGGTAGCTCAGGTGGTAGAGCACTGGACTTCTCAGTGATCGAGAGGTCGCTGGTTCGAATCCGGGCCGGGACGGACACGGGTCAACTTTATGTGCAGACCCAGAGACGGTATCCATCTCCCACCCCCGTGTCACCACAATGGCACGTTAAAGATCTTGGTCATTCTACCATAAGTGCAGATGGCTGATACCACCTAAACACGCAAACATCAAAAAGCCGTGAGGGCGTAAAACTCGAATCGTATAAACCAATTCATGTCCAATATAGGCAATTAAGACCGGACGGACAATAAGCCCCTTAAAATTTACTCTTTTTTTTGTGGCAGTTCGAACGTTCACATCATTTGAAAGGAAAACCGTTACAACGTTCATTCTCAGCTTTTCTTTGCTCTTGGTAATGGCATTCATACAGAAGAGGTTGATCGTCATTGTCATAGTGATGTTCAATTTAAACAGGCAGCTCTGTGTAGTTCTTGATTTCTCCCCGTTTCCCCAACTATGCGGGTTGCTCTAAACTCTTGCACGTGCTAAATTAGGCTGACTGCGGGGCAGATTTAAACTAAATGGGTATTTACTGTTAGCTAAGACTACAAAACAACTCACTGATGTTAAAAAACAAGTGTTGTCTGTGTAAGGTTCTTGTACATGGTTCCACCAGGGGCTCCCTTCATAGCCCTATGTTTCATCCTACGCATCGCACAAGCCTTGGGCGCCTCTGCTTATGTGACTGCAAGTTTCGCCCTCCTAGCCAACGAGTTTCCAGAAAACGTTGGCGCCGCGTTCGTGAGTTGAGAGGAGAGTTTTTTTGTTATAATGAAACCATGTTACGTGTAGACTTTGTGATTGTTGATATTGCCTTGTTTTAGTTTAAAGTTCTGAAGAGGAATTGAACGTGATTTGATGTGAATGAATGTATGAATGTATTATATCTTTGCGGCGAGAGACACGTTTATTTAATAATCTGTTTACATGTTTGTACATTTATTTCAATAAGTATATTGTTGTTGTGGTGTTTTTTTGGGGGGTCGTTTCTATCATCACTGTCATTTTTCATTTCTGAGATAACACAGTCAATTTAACTTGGGTTTTAATTGATTTGATGCGTATAACGTGTACTTGTTTGTTTGTTTTTTCAACCGTTTGGTATGCCACCAATGTGTAACCGTTTTCTCAAGGCAAGCTTTCATTCGTCTGTCTACAGGGGATATTGGAGACATTCGAGGGTCTTGGCTTCGTTGTCGGGCCTTTACTGGGAGGCGTTCTCTATGAGGTTTGTCTGATCTGGTCCGTATCTTTTATGACTGTCCATCAACGTTTGCCATCTCGAATCACGTTGGAAATATCTCTATTGAAGTATGGACAAGTTGGGTGCTTTAACGAACGGCAATGCTGATATCCATTTTCTCGACATGTCTGTTATCATTTGCTTACAGTCTGCATATTAGAAGAAAACGGGCGAAGTGGCTTTGTGGTAAGAAGTCGGCCTCCTAATCGGGAGGTCGTGAGTTCAAATCCCGGTCGCTGCCGCCTGGTGGGTTAAGAGTGGAGATTTTTCCGATCTCCCAGGTCAACTTATGTGCAGACCTGCTAGTGACTTAACCCCCTTCGTGTGAACACGCAAGCACAAGACCAAGTGCGCACGGAAAAGATCCTGTAATCCATGTCAGAGTTCGGTGGGTTATGGAAACACGAAAATACCCAGCATGCTTACTCAACAAAAGCGGAGTGAAGCTGACTATGCTCTCAGAGTATAGTTTGGGGAACCCAAATGGCCAAACGAGCTCACACGTAACCAGACAATTCTGGAGCGCTGAAGAAGAAAAAGAAGAAAAGAAAATTAATTACAGCAGTACATACAAATGTGTAAGATATGTTATGCCGTTCTGGGCTACTGCAATTGTTGTTATTAGAGATTCACCCAAAGGCTGCATTAATTACAGCGGTACATACAAATGTGTAAGATATGTTATATGCCGTTCTGGGCTACTGCAATTGTTGTTATTAGAGATTCACCCAAAGGCTGCATTAATTACAGCGGTACATACAAATGTGTAAGATATGTTATGCCGTTCTGGGCTACTGCAATTGTTGTTATTAGAGATTCACCTAAAGGCTGCATTAATTACAGCGGTACATACAAATGTGTAAGATATGTTATATGCCGTTCTGGGCTACTGCAATTGTTGTTATTAGAGATTCACCCAAAGGCTGCATTAATTACAGCGGTACATACAAATGTGTAAGATATGTTATGCCGTTCTGGGCTACTGCAATTGTTGTTATTAGAGATTCACCCAAAGGCTGCATTAATTACAGCGGTACATACAAATGTGTAAGATATGTTATGCCGTTCTGGGCTACTGCAATTGTTGTTATTAGAGATTCACCCAAAGGCTGCATTAATTACAGCGGTACATACAAATGTGTAAGATATGTTATGCCGTTCTGGGCTACTGCAATTGTTGTTATTAGAGATTCACCCAAAGGCTGCATTAATTACAGCGGTACATACAAATGTGTAAGATATGTTATGCCGTTCTGGGCTACTGCAATTGTTGTTATTAGAGATTCACCCAAAGGCTGCATTAATTACAGCGGTACATACAAATGTGTAAGATATGTTATGCCGTTCTGGGCTACTGCAATTGTTGTTATTAGAGATTCACCCAAAGGCTGCATTAATTACAGCGGTACATACAAATGTGTAAGATATGTTATGCCGTTCTGGGCTACTGCAATTGTTGTTATTAGAGATTCACCCAAAGGCTGCATTAATTATAGCGATACATAAAAATGCTTTTTAAATACGAAATTGAATGTCATTATATATCTGTATCTTTATCTTTCAGGTCGGGGGGTTTGGAACGCCCTTCTTTGTCATGGGATCTCTGCTAATTGTGGGCTCGGCGATAAATCGTTTCTTGCTTAAAACAGAAGACGGTAAGAGTAGGGGAGTATCGGGAATGACACGAATGTATAATGAACACACGAAGTTACAAAACAAAATTGAATACCTGCAATACCTTAGCGTTTGAGAGCTCATGCAGTTAAGCAAATTGGAAACGG
>NC_090255.1:28405096-28487596 GCF_037325665.1 Littorina saxatilis | reverse complement strand
TCCTCTCATAGGAGCAATAGCAAGTCTCTAATATCACTGGCATGATGTGCTTGCTACAGGTGAACAGTAGGCACTGAACTGGTCTTGCACCATATAGGCTGTATTCAATAAATGGGAGGTCCATAATCTGAGAAAGGAAACAATGAATCAAGAAACTAAAACCCAGGTGCACATCTGCGGCACCTAGGGAGTGTACGTGCACACTATCTTGTTCCTGCCTCTTGCCATCTCTGAGGTATGGCGACCACAGACACACACACAGACAGACACTCTCTTTTATTTATATGTATAGAAGTAGGCCTATTCTTTTAAAATATTATTTTAAATGCCACCATCAATGTCTCGAAATTAACTCAGTAGCGGTTTTATTACTTTTGTGTGTCGGAGTTTCGCCATCCAGGTTATTATCTTTCTTGTGTTTCTGATTGTTTGACTTGTTACAATGATTGCAGGGAGATATGGCTGATCGTCATAAGTCTCATCATGTTGGGGCCTGCTGTTGGCGCTGCTTTGATTCCCGCTCTCAAGTGTCTGTATACTGGTGCAAGGTTTGTCCGTCCGCCTTTGTGTGTGTGTGTGTGTGTGTGTGTGTGTGTGTGTGTGTGTGTGTGTGTGTGTGTGTCTGTGTGTGTGTGTGTGTGTGTGTGTGTGTCTGTGTGTGTGTGTGTGTGTCTGTGTGTGTGTGTGTGTCTGTGTGTGTGTGTGTGTGTGTGTGTGTGTATGTCTGTATGTCTGTCTGTAGGTCTCTCTGTAGGTCTGGTGTATCTTTGCCTCTGTCTGTCTCACTGGCTGGCTGGCTGGCTGGCTAGCTGTCTGTCTGTGTCTCTGTAGGTCTGTCTGTCTGCTCTCAAATGTATGTAGGTTACTCTTGTGCAAGGTCTGTCCATGCGTCTGTCTGTGTCTCTGTCTGTCTGTCTGTGTATCTGCCGGTCTGTCTGTCTATGGGTCTGTCTGTCAGCTCTCAAATATATGCACACTTGTGCAAGGTTTGTCTGTGCGTCTGTCTGTGTCTTTGTTTGTCTGTCTGTCTTTCTGTGCTTCTATTTGTCGGGCTGTCTGTAGGTCTGTCGGTCTGCCTGCTCTCAAGTGTCTGCATACTGAAGTTTTGTCCTTATGTCAGGCTGTGTTTCTGTTTGTATGTCTCAGGCATGAGAATTGAAAAAATAAAAAACTGGCTGAAAATTTGAAAGTAATGGCAAAGTCGACGACGCGAAGCTCCTAGCCGTGCTAGGGGGGTTCGGGGGCATGTCCCCCCGGATTTTTTTTTCTCCAAAGAACCCAATTGGTGCAATTTGGTGTCATCTAAACTCCAAGTTTGCCATTAAATTCAGTTTTTAGAACCATTTTTGCCTCCCCCATTTATTTTTTCGGCGGACACTTTTGCCTTTTCGGCGGAACAAAAACAAAATTCGGCGGAAATGTGCCTTTCGGCGGACAATTCCCATGCCTGAATTGTCTGTAGCACCTGCCTGTATGCTCTAAAATGTAGGAATACAGGTGCAAGGCTGTGTCTCTATGTCTGTCTGTTTCTTTGTTTGTATGTTTGTTGGCCTGTTTCTCAGTCTGTCTGTCCGTCTGCCTGCCTGCCTGCCTGCTCCAAAATAACCTAATACGTGTGCAAGTTTGTGTCTCAATGTCTGTTTGTGCTTATGTCTCTCTGTCTGTCTGACTGTCTATCTCTCTCTATCTTATCTATCTGTCTGTCAGATTCAATCTCTCCTTCTCTCTCTCTCTCTCTCTCTCTCTCTCTCTCTCTCTCTCTCTCTCTCTCTCTCTCCCCCCCTCTCTCTCTTCCCTACCTCTCTCTCTCTCTCTCCCCCCTCTCTCTCTTCCCTACCTCTCTCTCTCTCTCTCTCTCTCTCTCTCTCTCTCTCTCTCTCTCTCTCTCTCTCTCTCTCTCTCTCTCTTCGTGAAAGTAACCACGCATATATAACTTGATTTGAACTACTCACCTTTTTACATTTAGTCATAGTTTTGATTTTGCCATCAGTTTGATGAATGTCTGTTTTTTGTTCAGTTGTACGCAAATTATTCAAATACATACAATTGCAAAGTACTGAAGTAAGGGTGCTGATATATACTGTTTTCAAGAGTTGCGTTTGTTTGTGTGTGTACGTGTGTTTAGACACATGGGGTTTCAAGACGGCCTAGACCTAGATGGTCTAGTTACTGGTCTACTCAATTCTGCGATCCATTTTGGGTAAGCGATAATATATATATGTTGTGATAAAAAAAATAAGCAAGAGAAAGACACAGAAAGAGAGAGAGAGACCGAGACTGTTTCCGTGTGTGTGTGTGTGTGTGTGTGCGTGTGCGTGTGTGTGTGTGTGTGTGTGTGTGTGTGTTTACGTTTGCGTGTGCGTGAAAGACTCTTCTGTAACAATTAAGTGCATCTGTTAACCTGACTTACACATTTTTTTTTACTAAGCACAGCCGCCTCCGCATTGCACTCACAGAACCTCGTATAAGATGGAACAGAGATGGAACATTTGATCATTGTACGTCAGAAATGGAACATTTGATCATTGTACGTCAGAGATGGAATATTTGATCATTGTACGTCAGAGATAGAACATTTGATCATTGTAGGTCAGAGATAGAACATTTGATCATTGTACGTCAGAGATGGAACATTTGATCATTGTACGTCAGAGATGGGACAGTTGATCATTGTACGTCAGAGATGGAACATTTGATCATTGTACGTCAGAGATGGAACATTTGATCATTGTACGTCAGAGATGGGACATTTGATCATTGTACGTCAAAGATGGAACATTTGATCATTGTTCGTCAGAGATGGAATATTTGATCATTGTACGTCAGAGATGGAGCATTTGATCATTGTACGACCGGCACGGTTGGCCTAGTGGTAAGGCGTCCGCCCCGTGATCGGGAGGTCGTGGGTTCGAACCCCGGCCGGGTCATACCTAAGACTTTACAAGAAGAGCAAACGCTCGATCGAGTCACTTTCGCAGTTCTGAATATTATATGAGGCATCAGATGGACAGGAAGAAATTGCTATTCACAACACAATGAGTCACGTTCACATAAAATTTGAGCCCGGTCACTTTTATAGTTTCCGAGAAAAGCCCAACGTTAAGTTGTGTGTTGCCGAACAGAAAAGGCTAGTTATCTCCCTTGTTTTTCTGATAACGTTCGTAAAAGGCTACAGATGTAAATACTTTGATGTAAAGAATAATCCTACAAAGTTTCAATCACATCCGATGAACTTTGTCAAAGATATAAAATGTCTAATTTTTCCTTTGACGCTGACCTGTGACCTTGAAAAAGGTCAAAGGTCAACGAAACCATCGTTAAAGTGTAGAGGTCATTGGAGGTCACGACTAAACAAAATATGAGCCCGATCGCTTTGATAGTTTCCGAGAAAAGTCCAACGTTAAGGTGGTGTCTACGGACGGCCGGCCGGCCGGACAGACTAACACTGACCGATTACATAGAGTCACTTTTTCTCAAGTGACTCAAAAATTGGCAATCTGGTGGCTGCTCCGCCTGGCGTCTGGCATTATGGGGTTAGTGCTAGGACTGGTTTGTCCGGTGTCAGAATAATGTGACTGGGTGAGACATGAAGCCTGTGCTGCGACTTCTGTCTTGTGTGTGGCGCACGTTATATTTCAAAGCAGCACCGCTCTGATATGGCCTTCGTGGTCGGCTGGGCGTTAAGCAAACAAACAAACAAACAAAATCATTGTACGTCAGAGATGGAACATTTGATCATTGTACGTCAGAGATGGGACATTTAATCATTGTACGTCCGAGATGGAACATTTGATCATTGTACGTCAGAGATGGAACATTTGATCATTGCACGACCGGCACGGTTGGCCTAGTGGTAAGGCGTCCGCCCCGTGATCGGGAGGTCGTGGGTTCGAACCCCGGCCAGGTCATACCTAAGACTTTAAAATTGGCAATCTAGTGGCTGCTCCGCCTGGCGTCTGGCAATATGGGGTTAGTGCTAGGACTGGTTTGTCCGGTGTCAGAATAATGTGACTGGGTGAGACATGAAGCCTGTGCTGCGACTTCTGTCTTGTGTGTGGCGCACGTTAAATGTCAAAGCAGCACCGCCCTGATATGGCCCTTCGTAATCGGCCGGGCGAACAAACAAACAAAATCATTGTGCGTCAGAGATGGAACATTTGATCATTGTACGTCAGAGATGGGATATTTGATCATTGTACGTCAGAGATGGAACATTTGATCATTGTACGTCAGAGATGGAACATTTGATCATTGTACGTCAGAGATGGGATATTTGATCATTGTACGTCAGAGATTGGACATTTGATCATTGTACGTCAGAGATGGAACATTTGATCATTGTACGTCAGAGATGGGACATTTGATCATTGTACGTCAGAGATGGAACATTTGATCATTGTACGTCAGAGATGGAACATTCGATCATTGTACGTCAGAGATGGGACATTTGATCATTGTACGTCAGAGATGGGACATTTGATCATTGTACGTCAGAGATGGGACATTTGATCATTGTTCGTCAGAGATAGAACATTTGATCATTGTCACGAAGGAAACATTCACCAGAATGTTGACCTACGTGTCTGCCAGGTGTAGGAATAGACATTATAAGATATGTGAGGGGTTGTTGGGGTACCTGCTTTTTGTTGGTTCGACCGAAGCAGAATGCGACTATGCTCCCCGAGGACCGACAATAAAACTGTTCTGTCAACAACCCATCAAACATCGCTGTTGTCATCATTTTGTTTCTGCAAAAGAAAGTAAATAAACATTGGCGACTGCACGTGAGAACGAACAACAAAAAGACCAAAAAGCACTGTACTCACGTTAGAATGACGAACACGGAACAAATAACGGCGACGTTTCAACCTCTTGGGTCTTAAGTGCAAAATGGTGGAAAGAGAACCATGTTGTTATACAGGATATTAGGGACGTTTCACGTGTTTATATTGAAAGCTTTTGTGTTTGCTTGCTTGTGGTCATTTGGTGGTAGTTTTATTTTTGTTCAGACTTTTCTGTTCGTTCGTCTTCGGAACTCACTCGGGGTACTGTGAGACAATGTGTACTGTTGTCCAGGGAGACGCCAATGAGAAGAAGCGACATTTTTTTTTTATTGGGTTTGCTTTTGATTATCTATTTGTAATCTTCTTGCACCCATGGAAATAACTGGCGATTTGTTTCCTGTGAACATTGTTTTAATTACCCAGCTCGTTATGAATAAAATGTCGTGAAAAGTTATGACAAATGATAATGATCTTCTTCTTCTTGCGTTCGCCGTTTATTTTTTATTTTTATGGTGTCATGGTTGGCGTTGGTGCGTGGTACCATGGTTTGTTAGAGTGCGCCGTGCAGCCCAGTACCTCTGTCTTCAGCACTCGAGGTTTCTGTCGGGGTTACCTCACCCTTAGCTCATGGCCCGTACGTCCTACCCTGAGAGCACAGGGGGGAGGATTTGGTCCGCGGCCGCAAGCGGCTGGTCTTCATATCTGAAGTCCGTTCCCCTATCCGCCACCCGGGGACGCGCTGGGTTGGGGATGATAATAATAAAGATGAGGACTATTTTATTTTGTGTGTGTGTGTGTGGGGGGGGGGGGGCATAAATTGCTTCTTAGGTCTTAAGATGGGAAGAGCAATCCCCGGATTTGACTTAATGTTGCTTTAGAAAAGCAAACCCCCTCGACATTATTTTGTATTTTACACACGAAAGAATAAAATTATACTGATATATAAATAAATGAATTGGTGGAACTCCTTGAGACCCGGCGCAATCTTCGGTTACTATAGTGGCCAAACCCGAAAACAATTGAGCAGTTTGATCACAAACACTAGACTTCCTTGCCACTGCTTGAGAAATGCACTCGGAATATCTCTTGAGAACCCTTCTTAAAGTCTCTCAATACTTTGGCGAAGTCGACTTTCTTCACGAACTTGGCTAAGGGCTCCCCATAGAGCGTGTCCCTGCGTCCTATACGTACTAGAAGCCGAAAACACGTACTAGAGCCTGAGGGGGTCCCTGGACGCACTAAATTCCCTTTATCATGTGTACCGTAGATACTATTTTCAGACTGCAATCGTCAGCTATTACGTACTTGAGGTACAGCTTTCAGATTTTGCAAGCACCGATGTCAATTTCACGCGAAGGAAATCGGAAAGGCGGTTGAAACCGATGCAAAAGTATATATATATATATATATATATGTGTGTGTGTGTGTGTGTGTGTGTGTGTGTGTGTGTGTGTGTGTGTGTGTGTGTGTGTGTGATGTCCTCCTAGAATATGTCAATGATAAAGACACTTCACAGTAAACTATGCGTGACCACAATGTTTTATGAGTACAACGGGACTTTTCGGCTTTTAGACCCTTGGGACCCTCTAAAATTCTGCAGCGGGGTCCATGGACCCTCTAGAAACTGAAAGTGAGGGTCCCGGCATTCTGTAGGAGGGACGTCTGTGGGGAGCCCTTGCTGTTGGCTGCACACAACTTTGGCACTGAATTTTCGGTAAATTAACTCATGTGCAGAATGATTTAGTAATTAGCGAAGTCGGCTTCGGGCTCCATTAATGACAGCCGGTGTAACACGAGAAAATTTACTCCCACGAGATTTTTACTCCGGAGTAAACATTTTGTACGAAAAAGTTACTCCCTTTACGAAAAAAGCACTCCCCCATTTCACGAGAAAATTACTCCCCAAGACAGGTGAGTTCCGAGTAAACATTTCGTACAAAAATGTTACTCCCATGACGAATAAATAACGAATAAATTACTTCACCCAAACACAAGCAATTTAACTTCCCATACCAGGTGTACGAAATTTTTACTCCCTTGTCCCCTGTTAGTCTTGGTGGTGGAAGGGGTGGAAGGAGGGTAGCGCGACATTCGTGTGCGCGAGATCACTTATTGGCATTATCCCTTCGCCCGTATCCCATTTTTGCGTACGAGATTTTTACTGGAAGTAAAAAAAATGGGGAGTAAAAATTTCGTGGAGGGAGTAATTTTTTCGTGCCTTGGGGAGTTCTTTTCTCGTACGAAAAGTGTACTCGGAGTAAGAATTTCGTACGAAATATTTACTCCGGAGTAAATTTTTCGTGGAGTAAAAATTTCGTATTACACCGGCTTTAGACCGGGAACTGCAGCAAATAAAGGCCGTAGACACAGTCAGTACCGTAACGGTAGTTTGATCGCAAATAACAGACTTCACTTGTCACTGCTTTAAAAGGACACTCTGAATCTACCTTGCAGATTCTTCTTGGGACCGACAATCGGCAGTCCAGTCGTACAGGAGTATGGCTTTGAGTGGTCAGCCACTCTTAACGCTTCCTTCACTCTCTTAGCTGTGAGTATGCCGCCAATTTATTTCTTTTCTTTTTGTTCGTGCTGTTTTGTTTTACCCTGGACACCCGCTACTTTTAGAGGTCTTGCGCTAGACGTTAACACAAGCGTGCGCATGCGGTAACACGCACACGCAAACACGCACGCACTGGGCACACGCACGCACTGGGCACACGCACAAACACACACACACACACCTCGGCAACGGTTCTTTTCTTCTTTGGTTGACTCGATCTGAACAGCATCAATAATCTCTAGTTTTCCGTCTTGAGACAAAAAGCCATGTGCTTCGCCCAGTTCTGTCTTGGTGACTGCCGCTGAGAATGCGAACATGACAGGCACTTGAAGCAAATACTTGCTTAAATTTAAGTGATGAAATCATTCTGCACAGTCATTCATTACCATTCAAAGGAGTCATTGGAACACACCAATTGTCGATTCAGGTGCCTGTTTAGCCTTTCCAGCCTGTCAGGATGATACCTGGTGCAAGAATAGCAACAAATGTAAATCTAAAGTGACTGCTCCTTCTCATATCCATGGACAAGAGTTCAAAGGGAAATTCATTTCACTATGAGGCTTTTGTACATGTGTACCGGAGTTTTTCTTATTCGGAGAATGCCAAGTGGGAGAAAACAAGACACTTGGCAGGGAAACAAACAGTCCTTTCTTGTAAGCGAGGTTTCTTACAAGCGAGGTTATTGTAAGTGGGTTCTACTCTATTTCATTTCTACTTCCTTTAATTTCTCAGGGTTCGGTATCGAAGTCATTTTCAAAGTTGTGGCTGGCCCTGCGTGAACAAGTGTGTGTGTGTGTGTGTGTGTGCGCGTGTGTGTGTGTGTGTGTGTGTGAGAGTGTGTGTGTGTGTGTGTGTGTGCGTGTGTGTGTGTGTGTCCGTCGGTGGGTCTGTGCGTGTGTGTACGGGTGGTTTGAAGGAGGTACTCGTTTCTTCCATTTTTCAAACTTTACAGTCAATGCTAAATTACTGTTAATGGCATTCCATCTCTTCGTTCTTGTTTTTCAGGCGATTTTGATGATTGCCTACGTCATCGTGGAAAAGACGTGTTTACATTATGACGATGATAAAAACCCAAGTGACGTCAAAACAGACACAACCTTTCTGACTGATGCTCCCGATGGACATACCACTGACACTTCCCCCCTTGATGGAGAGTGAAAAAGAGCAAGAGTTTTAGTCCGCCATCGTGTTAACCTTTGTTATGTACTGAGAGGATGGTATTGAGAAGAAAAATAAGCAGTACGTAGGAGGCACAATCTTTGCTGTGCTTGGGGGGAAAAAACGTTGCGCGCAGGATGATGTCATACTATCTTGCCTTTCAATATGACGTCACTATGATTTGTGTGGAGCTGGTGTAAAGTCAATATATATAGGCTTTATGATGCATAATTTCCTTTCAAAGGTTTTCTTAAGCATATTTTCAGTGCCAAACACCATAAAACTATATATTTTTTTTAATCAGCACATGATAAGGAATAGAGGAATGATAATTGTTAGTGTTTTCATCTCACAATAAAGAAAGTCGCTATATTTAACGGTTTTCTTCATTTTAAGCCCATTTTTCAATCCAACACAACAAAACTATATATTTTCGGATACAGGAGGCAATACAGAATACAATAATGTCACCTTTGTAATTGAAATATCGATTTTCAGAAAATAGAAAAAATCAGCTAATTTTGAGTGAACTTTTCATTGGCGAATTTGTAGCGTACCAAGCTGAAATGCAATCCCATAGTCCGGACCGAGTCAAAGATGATGTAACGAAAATGTCAAACAAAATGATGAAAAACTGTAGCCGCGAGAGTGCCCCCTTAACTTTTGTAAACAGTCAAATATGTAGCGTACCAAGCTGAAATGCAATCCCATAGTCCGGACCGAGTCAAAGATGATGTAACGAAAATGTCAAACAAAATGATGAAAAACTGTAGCCGCGAGAGTGCCCCCTCAACTTTTGCAAACAGTCAAATATGTAGCGTACCAAGCTGAAATGCAATCCCATAGTCCGGACCGAGTCAAAGATGATGTAACGAAAATGTCAAACAAAATGATGAAAACCTGTAGCCGCGAGAGTGCCCCCTCAACTTTTGCAAACTGTCAAATATGACGTCATCAAATAGCCCTATCCAAAATCGTCGAAAAGAGTTTCAAGCAAATGCTCTAAAAAATGTCTGTACCAAGTTTCATCACAATTAATCCGTCCAGTGGTGTTTGGGAAAAGCTTTTGACAGACAGACACACATGCATCGGGAGACAAACCTCGCTCCCCGCTCTTGTTAGACATTCAGTCATTACTTGACTGAATGTAAAAACAGAGTTATAATGAAGATACTTATTTAGCACAAATCCCAATAGTTCTAAGCGCCACACACGAATACATACATAATAAAGCAGTTCTGTAAACAATGTCAATTATTAGTATGTAGGCTATATATATAACAAGTAAACTTAAACGACTAACACTATAATGCCATGTAGGTTCTGTGAAACGACGTGACACCTTCCTAGAATGCCTGCTACATGCAGATGAAAGAAGAAGAATAGTCCCCGGACTATTATTATTCATTGATCGTTCACTTGATTTTGATTCTTTGTAATTATGCTTCTTTATCTTTGCTTTTGTGTGATTGTGTTTGCAGACGCAAGTTTGTGTATGCCTGGATCTGGATGTTTACGCTGCAGGGCCGGTAAGGCATAATTATGCGCAATTAACGGGAAAGTGTGTGTGTATGTGCGTGAGTGTGTTGTGTGCGTGCGTGTGTGTGTGTGATAGGTATACAGTCTTGAGTCGAGCGTTTGAAAATGCCTGAGCCTGAAGGTGGGTGTAACTTAAACCTCTTAGTATCAGTCTGCCTTAGAGATGAGGACGACAGTTGGCCAGATGGCCAGAATAGCGCGCTGCATTTTCCTGCATAGAACTAAGGGGCGTCTGCCGCGACGGTGCCTGAGCTAAACATTGTTGGGCACTGCTCACAGCCCGGCACACGGCACTGTAAACATTCCCCGTCCCTTCACCTCTCTCGCCACCATCCGCCCTACCCTTGGTCTCATGCCTGTATAGTGTCCTTGCTGTCGTTTTAGATGAAAACAACATATTGTGCGATATATTATTATTGAACACCATTGTGTTTGTCTTCAAATTTTGCCAAGTGGTGGTGGATAAAAGCGTGCTGAAAATTGTATGTCTTTGCTGAGGGGTGTACAGAACGTGTTCACAAATAATTCACACACACACACACACCTACAGTACACACTCGCACAAACACACAAGCAAACGCTGAAACAATACAAAATACAAACACGAACTTTGTTTGCTCTTAAAATTATACGATTTGTTTCAAAGTCAAGGGTGAAGAGTAAAATGTTAATGTACTGACATATTGGTCACAACAACTAGCCATCAGTAAACACACACACGGACACTCACACGGACACACACACACACACACGGACACTCACACACACAGACAAACACTCACTCACACACACACACACACACACACACACACACACACACACACACACTCACTCACGGACACTCACACACATAGACACTCACACACGCACACACTCACACGCACACACTCACACGCACACACCCACACGGACACACTCACAGACACAGACACTCTCACACACAGACACAGACATGGACGAACATACACAAGCAAGTGAGCGAGCGCTGAAGCAATGCAGAATACAAACACAAACTCTTTGCTATTCAAATTATTCTTTTTCTTCTTTCCCTTTAATACGATTTCTGTGTAAGAGGAAATGTACACAAAACTAAGGTAAGTTACATGTCTGAACCAAAAAATCAGCAACACACAATCTAATGGTATCGTTTTTATTATGCAAGAATTTTCTTTATTTTCTTTATTTGGTTTTCAACCACGAAGGTTATATCGCGACGGGGAAAGGGGGGAGATGGGATAGAGCCACTTGTCAATTGTTTCTTGTTCACAAAAGCACTAATCAAAAATTTGCTCCCGGGGCTTGCAACGTAGTACAATATATGACCTTACTGGGAGAATGCAAGTTTCCAGTACAAAGGACTTAACATTTCTAACATACTGCTTGACTAAAATCTTCACAAAAATTGACTATATTCTATACAAGAAACACTTAACAAGGGTAAATGGAGAAACAGAATCCGTTAGTCGCCTCTTACGACATGCTGGGGAGCATCGGGTAAATTCTTCTCCCTAACCCGCTGGGGGTTTATGCAAGAATGAAAGTATATAATAAATTACATGTAAAATAATAAATATCATAAATGAAAAAAAAAAGTGCACGAAACTGCAAGCTAGCCTTAACAAAATGTTATCTATTCAATTCACTTTCAAGTTGCCAGTTCATCACAAAAAGGTGCGCCATCAAATGCCACTCCTCTACTTCATCATAAACATTAATGATTCCATACAATTTTGAATGATGTTACTACAAATAACAATCATTTCATTAAACTTCAACAGCCGATTTTGACATTAACAAAAACAAACTTATCAACAAATCAATGTTTTATAAACAATACCAAAACAATACTTTTCATAAAAAAAAAATAAAAAACCCCGTCAAACTCAAGCACACCACATTATCACAAATAACGTTGATCAGATCATATCAGGTCATTTAATTACATACACGTATCAGTTCCTATTCTTTTTATCACTCAAAAAAAACAAATCATTTAAGTAAGATCTCCCTCAAAGACGGCTTTAAGCTGCCAACATGGCAGGGTAAAAAAAAAAAAAAAAAACGTGTGGCAAAACTCTCACCATAAGGTGATCCTGAGAGTCGAAAGAAAGAAAAAGAAGAAGAAGAAGAAGAAGAAGAAGAAGAAGAAGAAGAAGAAGAAGAAGAAGAGGAAGACGAAGGTGAAGATGAAGAATAAGACGATGAAGAAGATAGTTAGCTGTTGCTTTTCAGGTCCAGCGGACCATAATAGGCCAAATCAGGACCCCATGATGAAGAAGAAGAAGAAGAAGAAGACGAAAAACAAGAAGAAGAAGACGAAGGTGAAGATGAAGCAGAAGATTAAGAAGTTCTACCCAACCATCAGATACAGTGGGACCCCTCTTTTGCGACCTTAAAAAAAAAGGTCTTTAAGGATAAGGATAAGGATACGATTTTTATATAGTCCATGAGGGTAACCTCACAGAAATTCGGGCTGCTTTCTCCCTGGGGAAAGCGAGCTGCCATACAGTATACGGCGCTACCCATTTTTTTTTTCCCTGCATGCGTGTATTCATGTTTCCAAGCCCTGAGACTTAATGCCGTGTGAGATGGAATTTTTTTTACACTTTATTCCAAGTCACACGGGTATTTGGTGGACATTTTTATCTATGCCTATACAATTTTGCCAGGAAAGACCCTTTTGTCAATCGTGGGATCTTTAACGTGCACACCCCAATGTAGTGTACACGAAGGGACCTCGGTTTTTCGTCTCATCCGAAAGACTAGCACTTGAACCCACCACCTAGGTTAGGAAAGGGGGGAGAAAATTGCGGCCTGACCCAGGCCTGAACACGCAACCTCTCGCTTCCGAGCGCAAGTGCGTTACCACTCGGCCACCCAGTCCTATGGAGGGAGTCTTAAAATAGAGGTAAATTTACTGAGCCTTTGAACAGAACATCTGAGAAAGGAGGATAAGGAGGAACGTAAATTGAGAGGGGGGGGGGGGAGGGGGGGGGAGGGGTCTTAAATGTTGGGGTCCACTGTAATCATTATTAGCACTTACAGCAAAATCACAAACATTTAGACACTCCACAAATCATTGCTGGGTTAAATACCAACTTCTGCTGTAATGCCTTGGACTCAAACTCCTAACAACGAGCTGTCGCTTTTTGATTTGCATCCTTGGTGACTATTCAAACCTTTCTTGACAGTATTCCTTGAAGTTACATTAGTCATACAGACCACTTGCTGCCCTCACTTGATATTATCTGTGGACATATAAAGATAGCAACCAAAGATTGAATTGTGTTCACATAAATGAGGAAGAATCTTATCACAAATGAATGAAGATGAAGAAAAATAACAACACATTACTTCAAGACAAAAGAAAGGAAACAAAGAGAAAATACAAAGAAAATAGAATGAAAAATCAACAAATGCTTTTCTGTATGTAATTAAAGGCAATCTTCATACTTTTTAGCATAATATTTAAAGCGTAGTACAAGCACAGGGACCCCCCGTGGGTTAGGGGAAAGAATTTAGGCCCCCCCAAAAAAATTGTCTGTTTAGGGTAACCCGACCGACCCTATCGATTTGGCGCCGACCCAAAAACTTTTTTTTGATTTCAAAAAAAAAAGGAAAAAAAAAAGAGGTAAAAATGCTAAAAAGAGACATTTGGCGTTTCTTTCTCTCCCTTTCTCTCTGTTTTATTTATACGTTAGTTTTGAAACATGTATTCATCAAATATAAGAAGTGAATGTTCAGCCAACATAGCATTTACACAACAAAAAAACAAAAAAAAAACAAAACAAAAAAAAACCTTTACCTACCTACCGACCCTACTTTTTTGGGTCATGTTACCCTAAACAGACAATTTTTTTTTTTTGGCCTTACCCGATGCTCCCCAGCATGTCGTAAGAGGCGACTAACGGATTCTGTTTCTCCTTTACCCTTGTTAAGTGTTTCTTGTTTAGAATATATAGTCAATTTTTGTAAAGATTTTAGTCAAGCAGTATGTGAGAAATGTTAAGTCCTTTGTTCTGGAAACTTGCATTCTCCCAGTAAGGTAAAACATTGTACTACGTTGCAAGCCCCTGGAGCAAATTTTTGATTAGTGCTTTTGTGAACAAGAAACAATTGACAAGTGGCTCTATCCCATCTCCCCCCCCTTTCTCCGTCGCGATATAACCTTCGTGGTTGAAAGCGACGTTAAACACCAAATAAAAGAGAAAAAAAAAAAGAAAAAAAAACAAGCACAGGTTACAATGGATGGAATAACCAAAACTAGTTACTCAGATCACACAGATTTCACCTATAGCTCCACCTCTACCCCAAACTAGTGATGGTGCAGAAAAAGCTTCCAGACGTGAGATCATAAAGTTGCAAAAGCGTTGACCTTCACTGTCAGGACACCGGCCCTGCGATCAAAGCCGACATTCAGGGGACATAACTCAATGACAACAGTAGAGTTATCGTACTTAGTTTAGATCCAGTATATGTCATGTTTAACGTACCCAGTAAATATTAGAATATGTCGCCAGCGTAGCCTCTCTTCGATTAAAAGTAGGGACCTAATTCTTCGCTATGAGAGTGTATCCCCCACGTCAAGCTACACACCAAATTTCAGCTCAATCACCCCATGAACACCAGAGATCTGAGTGCGGACAGAAGGAATGAAAGACAGAGCGAAGCCTATACACCCCTCAGCTGTTCCTGGCCTGCATTTTAGTGCGAGTTAAAAATAGTCAAGGCAGAGGATACCAAACAGCTGCAGCCAGCACACTGTTAAGCTCGCTAGCTTGTTATACCCCAATGCTTCCGCGCTACACCGGGAGATGGTACTTATCAGTGTATGGCTCTGAGCGAGCCAGCACTGCTATGTAGAGCGGTGGTGGAAAGGATGCTAAAAATAGTTCAGCCTGCCTGCAGCTAAGGAAGCAAAAATGAAGCTCTGGGAACAGCCATTCCCCCCCCCCCCCCCCCCCCCCCATGTACGGGTAAAAATGTAAGTCCACCAATAGGCAGGACAATCTACAATACAATACAATACAATACAATAACTTTATTAATCTCTAAAAGAGAAATTGCATTGCTGAGCGTTTGTGTCCGTAATAATAACATACATAAAACATTCAAAATAAACATTTGTTCTTTGTCCTGAGAAAATATAGCACATTGGTTATCACATAAGAAAGTATATTAAAAATAAATTAACATGCATTCACCATCAACAGTGCACAAACGAAAGTCAGCATGTCTGACTTACCATGTTCTTCACATTCCTGTGTGTCTGGGAATCCGATGGACCAGAAGTGATCTGGTGTGCTTGGTGGGGCCTGTCTGGCGCGATGCTTGGAACACTCTGCCATTCTCACCGCCATCTCTGCCTCTGTTAATCCTGCTGCACTGTAGTACTGCAACACAACAGCGATAGTGAAGACTGAATCAGTGCAAGGCACATCCTACTGGACATTTGACTTTCAGATATTAATCTGAATTTCTCAAGAGAAACATAGGGCTGCAACACCCCTCCAGACATTTGACCGTACAGTAGCACTTTAAATCTTGCTAAAAAATCTGCTCTTTCAAAAAGTTACAATTCTCGTGTGGGGGGTATGTCCCGGCTCATATTCTTTCAGTTCTGCAGCATTTACTGTTAAAATGCTAATTCTTTCATGTATCTGGAAAGTGATAATTTCAAAACCAAAATTCAAATAAACTGGTAAGAAAAAGAACGAAAAATATGGAGAGGTGGTAGAAAATTGCTAGTATCATGAGCATTGGTCTAAACGGCCCCCAACAGAACAGAACCGGAGAAGGGTTTCAGCTTCTTGTGCTGCTCCTCCTCCTCCCCTATATATCTAAAGAACACTTGTTTGCACCGCACCTGTTTGCATTCCTGGCAGCTGAATCCTTTCAGTTTTTTTCGGTCTGCTTGTTTCCGCACAACCTCAGCATATGCGTAAGTGTGCTCCTGCTTCTTCCTTTCAGGAACCCTGCAAACATATCAGACTTTAGCCATTTACCAAACATAAAAACATGTTCAGCAATACAACTAGCTAAGCAAGATCTGTATAACATATCAGACTTTAGCCATTTACCAAACATAAAAACATGTTCAGCAATACAACTAGCTAAGCAAGATCTGTATAACATATCAGACTTTAGCCATTTACCAAAAATAAAAACATGTTCAGCAATACAACTAGCTAAGCAAGATCTGTAGAACATATCAGACTTTAGCCATTTACCAAACATAAAAACATGTTCAGCAATACAACTAGCTAAGCAAGATCTGTATAACATATCAGACTTTAGCCATTTACCAAACATAAAAACATGTTCAGCAATACAACTAGCTAAGCAAGATCTGTATAACATATCAGACTTTAGTCATTTACCAAAAATAAAAACATGTTCAGCAATACAACTAGCTAAGCAAGATCTGTAGAACATATCTGGTAGGTGGATATGAGAAACAAAGGGATGCGACATAAGCGCTCTAAATGATTACGACATGTGTAACAACAGTAAGTTAGTAAGTGAGACACTGAGAGGAGATCATCATCATCATCATCATCATCATCATCATCATCATCAATCATCAATCATCAATCATCATCATCATCATCATCATCATCAATTCCCTGACTGGCACAGTCGTCAGGGGGACAAGAGGGCAGAAGAGGCAGAAACCCTTCCCAAGGCTGTTCAAATGTTCTGTTGCAGGCCGTCGTAGCTAACAGGTCCAGGAAGCTTATCTTTCCTTGGAAACAATGAGGCAAATAAACCCACGTGACATTGTAGGCCATATATATACAAGCGAGTGACTTGTCTACACACAATGGTGCGCGATCTGTGCACTGATGCACGCAATTGCATCAGCATTGAATAGTCAGCTCAAGTGTGCATTCTTTCAAACAAAAAGAGCATATAGTATTCAGCGGACAATCCACTAAACACAGATCTTAGCCAATTTTCAGTTGATAGCTAGGCTGAGGTGCACGGGAAAGTTACCACTGCAGGACAGGAGGTAGCCACGGAGCCGAATTGGTTGGAATCACACATACCTCAGTTTCAACCTTCTTCTTCTTCTTCGTTCATGGGCTGAAACTCCCACGTTCACTCATGTTTTCGCACGAGTGGGTTTTTACGTGTATGACCGTTTTTACCCCGCCGTTCAGGCAGCCATACGCCACTTTCGGGGGAAGCATGCTGGGTATTTTTGTGTTTCTATAACCCACCGAACTCTGACATGGATTACAGGATCTTTTCCATGCGTACTTGGTCTTGTGCTTGCGTGTACACACGCAGGGGGATAAGGCACAAGCAGGTCTGCACATAAGTTGACCTGGGAGATCGGAAAAATCTCCACCCTTAACCCACCAGGCGGCCGCGGCCGGGATTTGAACTCACGACCTTCCGATTAGGAAGCCGATGTCTTATCCACTAGGCCACTGCGCCCGTCTCTCAGTTTCAACCAATCCGACCCCGCAGCTGGCTCCCATTGGGGTGGTACCTTTCTCATGTACCTCGGCCCTGGGCTTCGATGTCAAAGGAGTTCATTTCCTGCAGAGTTTCAAAGCAAAAACAACTCTTGAACAACCCACAAAAACTTTGTTTCTTCGTTCATGGGCTGAAACTCCCACGGCTTTTACGTGTATGACCGTTTTTACCCCGCCATTTAGGCAGCCATACACCGCTTTCGGAGGAAGCATGCTGGGTATTTTCGTGTTTCTATAACCCACCGAACTCTGACATGGATTACAGGATCTTTTTCGTGCGCACTTGGTCTTGTGCTTGCGTGTACACACGGGGGTGTTCTGACACCGAGGAGAGTCTGCACACAAAGTTGACTCTGAGAAATAAATCTCTCGCCGAACGTGGGGATGAACTCACGCTGACCGCGGCCAACTGGATACAAATCCAGCGTGCTACCGACTGAGCTACATTCCCGCCCCCTGACAGAGTGTATAGCAAAAACACTCACACACGCTCTGTTGGGTTTTTGTAGTTGTGTGTGGGGTTTTGCTATTGTACATTGCAATGAGCTCTTACGAGAAGGGGCGATTAATAAGTGTTCATTATTATTTATTATCTTTTATATTATTACAGTGGAACCTGCAATGTGAGGCTCCTTCTGTTGAGAGGACACCTCCCATGAAAGGACACCTTCAGTAGCCCCTTTGTCTATTATCTTGACCAAAATGTACCTGTCATGAAAGGCCACCTGCAATGTGGGGACACTTTTGGCTGGTCCCAAGGGCGTCCTTTCATGGCAGGTACCAGTGTATTTCCAAACAGCATCTATTCCAAACCAAACTCCAGACATACAGACCTGTCAAAACTGTCATCCAGCAAAATGGGAGTAGCTGGCCTTGGAGTGGACGGTTGGCATGTGAGGCTGAGTTCGCTTCCGCCCTGAGAGATGAGCGTGATGTCTTGGGCGGAGGTCTGGTGGAGCTGCTGAAAGCGGGGGTCCATCGTCACGTCTCCGTCACACTCGTCCCACTGTGAGGGGTCGGGCTGCTCTTCTGCTACCGTCTGGAGTAACAACAAATTAAATTATTATTCATTTGATAGTAATGTCATGTTGATAAACAAAAGAGATCTGTACTCACCAACACAAAGACAGCACAAAGGCAAGGTCGAATTGTCGCGGCCAACGGAGGCTTCTTCGGGACAACGAATACACAGGAAAACAAAACGCAAAAGCAAAAGCAGCACAAAACCAAAACGGGTTACATTATGGAGGGAGACATATTATGGTTATTTTACCTCTGATTGACGGGTGTGAAGAAGAATGTATCAGACCTGGAAACCCTGTTTTGCACTTGGAGTATTTTCAAAGAAACTTTACGTATTTTCAGAAAAAGTGAGTGTACTCACCACAGCATTCAAAAATACTGGGTCGACTTCGGGATGCTCTTGTGAAGAAAAGTAATCTAGGAACTTTTTGATCATATTTTTGTTGTTGCAAAGACCGTACTAATCGTATTTTAGACAATATGTGACCCTCCACCACGGAATGAGTCGCATGTCACCTTTGCATGATTTTCATATTTTTACATTTTTCTAAAGAGTTTTGTATACTCAGTGGTGAAAATCGTTTTAGAAAAGAGCGAAAACTGTTTGAGTTATAAGCCTGTGACTAAGGTGACCCTCACACTGTTACCAGACACTCCCCGGACTTGTATTAATCCTAGCGCAGAACCACGCGAGGTGACATGCGACTCATTTCGTGGTGGAGGGTCACATATAGAGTACAAAATACCACAAAATCGTATTGGTTCCCAGGTCTGATGTATGTATGGTGGGTAATGTCTTGGGCATGCTGTATATGTGAAGGAGGAGCAGGCGTTTGTCATTCAAATTTGTTTTAACATTTTTTTTGTATTGAAATTATTTTTGAATGATGTATGTTTGATAAAAAAAAGCATCAGTATCGTGCAAATAATGAAATAATGTCAGTGTTCGCCACGTCTCTAATACACTAATCAAACTGTGAAAGACCTGGCTGCTCTTTGGGTACTGTCTGGGGTAACAGTCAACAAATTGATTATGCATGAGAGGGGAGGCGAGGAAAGTAGGTGTGTGTGTGTGTGTGTGTGTGTGTGTGTGTGTGTGTGTGTGTGTGTGTGTGTGTGTGTAAGCATGTCTGCATGCATGTGTATGTGCACATGCATGTGTGTGTTTGTGTGTGTGTGTTTGTGTTCATGTGTGTGCGTACATACAAGCGTGCATGTGCCCATTCATGCATGTTCATGTGTGTGTGTGGTGTGCGTGTGTGCATGCATGCATGTGTGTGTCTACATCCGGGTGCGACAGAGTCGCGACCATTGTCTGCTCGCTGCTGTAAATATTGTGAAGTTTTAAGTGTTCCAAAGTACTTCTGGACCCACGCTTTTCCATCTATTGTAATTAATTGTATGGAAAATAAATGATCTTATGTCTTATGTCTTATGTGTGCAAAGTGTACTAAATCTGTAACAACCTGTAAATACTGCGTGAGCCTGGCAGCTGGGTCCAGACTTGCATTGAGCTGTGATGACACTGGTGCCCGCGGAGCCTGCCCCATTCCCACTGTGTCTCCAATATCATCAACATCCACTGAAACATCAATCGACAAATTCACATGAGATCATGCCAGCCTGAAAGTATACTGGTTAACTGCTTGTTAACCCAGCCCCAGTTTTAGCCACAAACCCTTTTTTTTGTTTTTCATATTTAGTCAAGATTAGTGCTTTACCTTACTTAAATATTTAATTTGACATCTTAATTATCATATAGTCCTGTGAAGTTACCTTAATGGTAACTTGGGTTGCTTTCTCTGTGGAGAAAGTGAGCTACCATACAGTACAGCGCCACCCATTTAAAACAAGAAGAGCAAACGCTCGATCGAGTCACTTTCGCAGTTCTGAATATTATATGAGGCATCAGATGGACAGGAAGAAATTGCTATTCACAACACAATGAGTCACGTTCACATAAAATTTGAGCCCGGTCACTTTTATAGTTTCCGAGAAAAGCCCAACGTTAAGTTGTGTGTTGCCGAACAGAAAAGGCTAGTTATCTCCCTTGTTTTTCTGATAACGTTCGTAAAAGGCTACAGATGTAAATACTTTGATGTAAAGAATAATCCTACAAAGTTTCAATCACATCCGATGAACTTTGTCAAAGATATAAAATGTCTAATTTTTCCTTTGACGCTGACCTGTGACCTTGAAAAAGGTCAAAGGTCAACGAAACCATCGTTAAAGTGTAGAGGTCATTGGAGGTCACGACTAAACAAAATATGAGCCCGATCGCTTTGATAGTTTCCGAGAAAAGTCCAACGTTAAGGTGGTGTCTACGGACGGCCGGCCGGCCGGACAGACTAACACTGACCGATTACATAGAGTCACTTTTTCTCAAGTGACTCAAAAAAAACCACACATTTCTTCATCAGAGTGTTTTCCAACCTCTGAGACTTTTGCCTTGAACTTGGGACATTAATCCCAGGCGTTCACACAGAGGGTGTTCGGACACCAAGGAGAGTTTCCACAAAGTTGACTCTGGGAAGTGAATCCCTTGCCGAATCCGGGATTCAAACCCTTGCCAAAAGCAGCAACCTGGTTCCAAAGCTAGCAACGATACCGACTGTCTTATCAAAAGAGAAAACCAACCAACCTAGCAGTTCAGGATTAATTGTGTCATCCGCTGATGGTGGTTCTCGTTGAAGCTTTCTCGATCTGAATAGTTTTCGTGGTTGCGCTGGTTTCAGTGTCTGGAAAGCAACCATTTCATCATTTAAGAGCAGGTTTTTAGAGTAAAAGAAAAGGGTATCAAATTGAGCACACACTGCATAATATACACATCAGAGTTAGTTATTTGTCCTGATGCCAGTTTGTTACTTGCTTACTTCTGGAAAACGTCTCTTTGAGACACACCGATTAAGATTCAGAGAAAAACTCCCCCAAAATAGATTTTAATATATATCCCAACAGAATACCTACGATTGTCAAAGCAGCTGTCACTCACCCCGAGCTCAGACCCATCAGACACAGGCGAGGTTTTTGTTGAAACAGTGTTCGTCATTTCATCCAGTGTTCTCTGCCTGGTAACTTGAGGCGGTGACAATGTATTCCGTACTGCCGGGAGGTTCACTGTCCCTCTACCGACAAGGACGGAAGGAGACGGAGGACTATGAAGAGAGTTTAGATTCTCTCTTCGAACAACGACAGGCGCTGATCGAGGGCTATGGAGAGGACTCACATTTTGTCTTCCAACCACAACAGATGGAGGTGACTGAGGGCTATGTAGTGGGTTTAGATTCTCTCTTCGAACAATGACAGGCGATGATTGAGGGCTATGAAAAGGACTCAAATTTCGTCCTCGAATGATGACAGGTGGGGATTGAGGGCTATGGAGAGGACTCAAACTCTGTCTTCCAACGGCTACAGGTGGGGATCGTGGGCTATGGAGACTAGGATTTCCTCTTTCTCTGCGAGTTGCATGAGGTGGTGACGGCAGCTTGAAAGACGCCCCAGCAAGTGTGACATTGATTGACAGCTGTCCCAGAGGTTGGCGCACAGCAGGCCTCAGCAAACTGGAAGAAGGAGGGCTCTCAGTGTGCGCTGCCTCAACCGGAGGAGTGGAAGGTGTGGCTGGTCGCTGATCCAGAGCTGACTGGTCTGGAAAATAATCAAAAAGGAAATAACTCTGTTTACTGAATTGTTAAATACCTTAAAATATGATGGAAGTAAGGTAACGTTGTCAAACTCTGAAATAACAGTAAGCTGTAAGCAAATAACATATGATGGAAGTAAGCTTGTCAAACTCTGACATTTATAACAGTAAGCAAACATGCAAGTGCTGCAAGCAAATATGTTTTGTTTGTTGTTGTCATAGGTAAGCTGAAGCAGTAGCAAGTACATGTACTGGGAATTTAAAAACAATAACAAACCAAGAGCTAACTTCCATTACAAATTAAGTTTTGTGTTGTTGGGTTTTCATAATGTGTGTGCACAGATGCATGGGTACCCATAGAGGGATATTATTACACATATGTCAGGGTGCCAGTGTGGGCAGGTGTGTTCGTGTACACGCATGCACATGTATTATGTCCGCCATATACCTGTATCCATGGCAGAAGCTACCAAGGTACCCAAACTTTCATCACACGATCCCTCATCAAACAACGCCGGTGACTGATCGCCCTGTGGTGAATCCAGGTCTTTGTGGTGAGCGGTGAACACCGGCGACTGCAGGCTGCAACCGACACTCTCCTCACCGAGGAGACACAAAGAGCCAGCGTCGATGCTTTGACGAGTGGGGTTGTTATATGAAGAGGGCCGTGTACTGGTAAACACGACGCTGTCTGTTCCCCATACTCCCTGACTAGACACTGACTGTTTTGCGTTTGAGTGTCCGCTTTTTGGCATCTCCTGCTTGTGTTTATTTCTTGCTTCTGCGTCTTTCTTGTCACTGCGGTGTGAGGGTTTGCCAGCGTGGTTGTTGATACAATCCTCTGGAACAGTGCTGTGCCTGTGAAGAGAGTTAGTGGGGCTGTGTGCTGAAGGCTGTAGGCTGTTCTTCTCAAGTCCTTTTCCTGCAGTATAGCTGCGTGAAGCGTCTGTTTCAGGACTGTGTTCTGCCTGTTGTAGACTCCTTGCCTCAATGTTTTTCTTCCTCCGCTGAAATCTGTGCGCATGCACTGAATCAGGACTGAGTTCTTTCAGTTGTGAACTTCTTGCCTCAATGTTTTCCTTTCTCCGCTCAGATCTGTGTGCTCGCACTGATTCGGGACTGAGTTCTGTGGGTGGGGATGTCCCGTCAACAGTCTTACTTCCCTGTCTAGAGCTGTGTGTATGTGAAATACCACCGCCGGGTTTATCTCGGATCACCTGCATTCTTTGTTCAACATTTTCTCTCCCTGGCTTTGAGCTGCGTTCATGCACTGTATTATCATAGTTACGTGCTGTCTCTTCAGCTTTCCCCTTTGTACCGCCATGCATTAAATCAGTCACAGGAGAAGAAACTTCCTCTACTTCTTCAAAGTCTTCTTCAGGACTGATGGCATCCATGCCCAGTGTTTCCGGAACCACCACTGTGCTGATATCTTGTAATGCAGTTACCCTCCCGCGACCAGTACGCGTGAGCGGTGAGGCAAGATCACCGCTGTCCAAGCACGTTTCCGTCACCAAACAGGACGTAGGGACGGGACGGCGTGGTGACGCAGGGGCGAGAAAAGGTGACGGGGTGATTCGAGATTCGGTTGATTTCTGCTTTGTGCGCTGGTGGGCGGGAGTTGGGCTGTAGCTTTCAGTCATACGTTCCGTGCCAAGGGGATTGTTGTGCCGCCTGCTGATTTTACTGCCATGTGAGTCAGTGTCGCGGACGCTGGGAAGACTGTCACCCATGTCAGTATGTCGTCGCTGGCCGCGCTTGGGTTCACGGCTGTGAAGATTACTTTCTGGGTTTGACTTTGGCCGCTTTCTTCCTGTGCCATCCTGAAACAGTGCAAGTGAAATGGCCTTTATACATCACTTTGTGTAAGTACATGTTGCTCACAATTTTTGTTATTGCAGCCACTAAAATCTTACACTGATGAACTACAAGAAAACTTCTGTTGTTGTTTTTCATTTGGTTTTGCTGCCCATGTAAGCAACTTAGAAAGTCTCAACAAATAAAATACAGAGAAAAAACAACAACAAACAACACCTGAAACATCCATTCCAGCTATAACCAAAATCATGTGCAACTCATTTGCATTTCAAAATTCCTCAAGACCTCCCAATTCAAGACTCCCCCCTTATAAGACCTTGCTTTTTTCAGATTTTCTGTTCATCACCTATGTAAATGTACATACACTTAAGACTACCTCCTTTTTATTATTATTATTATATGAAGTCTTATATCGCGCGCGTATCTCCAGACTCGGACTCAAGGCGCAGGGATCTATTTATGCCGTGTGAGATGGAATTTTTTACACAATACATCACGCATTCACATCGACCAGCAGATCGCAGCCATTTCGGCGCATATCCTACTTTTCACGGCCTATTATTCCAAGTCACACGGGTATTTTGGTGGAATTTTTTTATCTATGCCTATACAATTTTTCCAGGAAAAACCCCTTTGTCAATCGTGGGATCTTTAACGTGCACACTCCAATGTAGTGTACACGAAGGGACCTCGGTTTTTCGTCTCATCCGAAAGACTAGCACTTGAACCCACCACCAAGGTTAGGAAAGGGGGGAGAAAATTGCTAACGTCCTGACCCAGGGTCGAACTCGCAACCTCCCGCTTCCGAGCGCAAGTGCGTTACCATTCGGGCACCCAGTCTGTAGACCTAACTATCTCAGATTATTTTAGGTCTTAAAATGGGGTTCAAACCTCTTGAAAAGTCTGGCGAAAAATTCTTTGTTGTCATTGCAAGGCCAGCTTACACATGAACCAGAGAATCAAGATGAATAATAAATATTAATATACTGACCTCTGTGTAGCGCTTTCTTTTAGCGTAGCTACGTGCAAGCTGAAGCTTGGCCCCAAGCTCAGGCGATCTTTCTGTGGAAGTTTTCTTGCCTTCTCTCTCTTCTCCCACATCACTATCTTCCTCCTCTATAGCAATAGGAACGCTCCTTTGACTAGCACTATGCGCTGATCTGTTCTTGACTGCTTCTGTGGAGCATTGTGAAGTTCTGTTTCCTGTGTTATCTTTCATGAGGCGTGTGTTCGGTTGCTTGTAGGTTGTCTCTCTTTCACCGCTCTCTTCTGCTTGAGCAACGCAGATGTCTGCATGCTTGGGTGCTCTCCCCTTGTGTTTTCTATCTCCTGCTTCAGCAAGATGTCCCCTCTTTGTCAAACAGTCCCTTGCCACTTTAGCTTCCACAAGATGTGCCTGGTGTCTTGTCGCATTTTCAACCAGTTGTTCTGCGACACTAGACTGTGTGTTTGTATGGCAATCTGTAACGCAGTCATCCGCCCTTTCCGCAGACCCTCCTAGTCTGTGTTTATTCTGAGTTGGTGTACTTGACGCCTGTCCATTCTGTGTAGATTTTGCCTGAGTGTGTTCCGTTTTGTCACCTCTGGAAGAGACTTGGCTGACTGTTTGCTTTGTGTTGCCATGGTCGTGCAGCTCTTCTCTATCTTTGGATATCAGTTCTAGTGAGTGTTCCATTAGTTGCAACTGCTTTTCTGTGATACAAAAAGAAATCAAATCAAATGCATGCAGTTGTATAAGAGAAAGCAAGTTTTCCCACTCATAGTTACGCACACGCATGCAAACTCACACACAAGGCACACAATGACACATACGCTAGCACTCACACACGCACTCATATAGACACACACACACTCGCTCACACACTTTCCCTCACACACACACAATTTGTCTGAAAACGCAGCAGGCTCTGTGGCACACATACATGCACACACTCTCCATGACACAAACATGCATTATCACAAACACATACATTGACACACACTTAAACAACCACAGGCATACAACCACAGACACACATGTATACAAATGGTAGACATATATATTCAAGAGCAAATCCAAAAACAAAGAGACTGCCAATGTTCAAAAATTCAGAATAAAAAAACAAGAAAGGTTATAAATTTGTCACAACGTTTGATTCATTCGCTTGCGGTTTACGAGCAAGTGGCCGAAAACTCAACCAAGCTAAGTTCTTGTTACGTATCGTTTGTCTGTGCACTTAAAAGACTGTTGGGTCAATATATTTGTGATTGTAACGTATTGTTTTGTCAATAACAAACGTTCCAACAAATTACCTTTCTTGTTTTTTGATTTCGATATTCAAGAGCATAAAGAACAAACATACAGACCTAGTACTGCTGCTCCAACTCCTGCGTCTAAATCCTTGGAAAGATTGTTCCCACAACCTTTGGTCACTCCACACCTACAACTGTGCAAACAAAAAGTGTGAGCAACAGTGACACCTGAACAAAGACAGTACAGACTGCTACAGATAAATATATATAATATATGCTAGGAAAATGAATCAACTATAATTTGCTTCTTCACTGGAAAATGCGTAGGACCACAGATCTGTTCAGAATTCCTTTTGTGATAAGACTAAGAGCATTTAAACACATACATGTACCATACCTGGCCGGGAAAAAAGCCTATGCACACCTGAATACCCCCTTGAACCTGTACTCAACCTTGACTGGATAATGCTCGCAACCACAGATCCGGTCAGGATTTAATTTGTGATAAGAGCATACATACCAACAAATCAGCGTAGATTTCTTGCTGAAGTAACTTTACAGATTCTTCTTCTTCTGCATTCATGGGTTGCAACTACCACATACACTCGTACTTTTGCACCAGCAGGTTTTTTATGTCAATATGTGCATGATAATTTTTTCGCTCGCCATTTCAGCAGCCATACTCAATTTGCTAGGGAAGCGTGCTGGTTGCTTTCCACTTTCTATAAGCCACTGAACTCTGACATGGATTACAGTCCTGAAAGTTACCCTGCAGACTTGGTACACACAAAGCGGCAGGGAATTCAAACCCTAAAACTTTCACACAGAAGGCTGATGTCCTAACCACAAGGCCATTGCACCCGTCATTTACAGTGGAAGTGGAATAGTTAAGGAAGGTATCTTTGAGAAAGTGTCTAGCTAAGAAGTTACAAAGACCAGGGATGGCCAAATCGTCCGCCCGGTCGCCAGGGGCGAGTAAAAAGATCTGCCGGGCTTGTAGAACTGTATTGGTGTAGAAACCGCCTGGCAACTTGCCCGGCTGGCCAATGAAAATTCTGTTCAAATCCAACATTTTAGATTGTAATATCGAGTTTCAAATCAAATGGAACAACTTTGGTATGCACCGGGCCAGCGACACTTCTGGTGGGCTAGTGACTCTTGCAGTTACTCACCCGGCTGGCGAGTTAAAATTTTAGGATTTGGCCATCCCTGTAACTGCAAGACATTAGAGATCTTTACCTTCTTCCTACACTGCCTGTTGGAGTGTTTATCAAGACCCTTGTTTCATCTCTCACTTTCTTCACCATCTCTTCAAGCTGTTCATATTTGCTTTTCAATCTGAAAAATAGACATCTAAATTAATTAAAACTAATTAATCATATTCAGAAAACACTTCAGCAACAAATCAAGCTGTTCACAGTTTATACATGCTGCTTAATCTGGAAAACAGAATGTCTGAATTAAACCATATTGAGTAAATGCTTTAGCTACAAATCAATCAGTTCATAATTGCTGCTTTTACATACCGTTCTACATACTGATTTTTCTCTTGAACTGCTTGCTGAAGCTGCATTCGCAAACCTGGAACAAGTAAATTCAAATTACACATTAAAAAACCAATTAGGGTTCCCCATGTGAGTCTAAATGTGCTGTTCAAATGTATGGCAAACTTGCAACCAACTTTTCCCCAACTGTTGTCGTTTGAAAATCTGTCCCGAGTCGTCGAGGCCAAGTCGACGAAAAGTCTGCCATGTGAATGGCCCCAGCGATTTAGGTATGATTTAGGCCAGATTCAGCAGCGACTCCAAAACTCAGTTGAGCACTGCTCGACCCAGCCATGACTTGTCAAAGATTTTGCGCAGACTTTTGTTATTGCACTTACTGATTGGTTAGCTCCAGTAAACCCACGCTAATGCAGTTACTTCCCTTCTTCGAAAAACAATGAAGATGACCAGACAATACCGAATGGTACCGTTTGCCGAGAATCGCCGCTTAAACCTAGTTTAAACGTTTGTGCTAGTGTTCACATGGGCAGCGTTTTTGATTTGACTTGCCACAGACTAAAATCGCTAGAAAGTTAGGGGAAAATTGGTTTAAGTCTGCCATGTGTGTGGTGTTCTCTAGAGCACAACTAGGACACGAACGAAGTGGACAAACTACAAAGAGTGCGTGGCTGTTTGGGTCGGCTTTATTTGAACCCTGAGCAGGCGGAAGTGCCCGGTGACTGAATACCGAAACCGATTACAAGAATCCGATTACTCTACATCTCCCTTTCTTTGGAGTGAGCGTTAGCGTTCATTCACATATCCCAAATTTCTCTCGGCTTGATGATCCGACCGGCTCTGCTGCGGATGACTTCAGTAGGGGCATCTGCAGTCGATGTATCCTTTGTCTCTTCCTCAGTGGACGGCAGTGGCGGTGGAGGCAGCTGACTTCCTGGTGACACATCGTTTTCAGTTGCAGCGTGAGCTGGCAGGAGGGACGTTGCTCTTGGAATGTCCCCTGGTCCTGGAGAAGGCTGGAGACTGCGTTTACGGAGATGGTGTCGGTTTCGTCGTTGGTTTCCAGTTGGGGTCTGAAGTATGTAGGACCGAGGATTTGGCTGAGAGTTCACGACGGAACCCTCAGTCACACGAGGAGTCTTGATCCAGACTGGTTGATCTGGCTGATCCATAGGAGACAAGGCTTTAACACGATGACGCTTGTCGAAGTATGCCTTTTGTTTCATTTTCAGCTGATGATCCTTCTCCTTGAACTTGTCGACGTCTGGGTGATTGGGGATGTGGGAACTCATGGTCGGGATCGTAGTTCTGAGTTTTCTTCCGTTCAATAATTCTGCTGGGCTGTATCCCTGTTGGAGTGGGGTAGCTCGGTAGTTCAGCATTGCTAAGTAGGGGTCTTCGGCTTTCCTTAAGAGGTGTTTTACCGTTTGCACTGCCCTCTCCGCCTCTCCGTTCCCTTTCGGGTAATGCGGACTGCTGGTTATGTGCGTAAATCCGTATGTTTCACCAAACTTGGCGAACTCTCGGGAACTGTATTGGGGACCGTTGTCCGAGATGACTACCTCTGGGATTCCTTGGCGACCGAAGATGGATTTCAGATGCTGGATTATTGCGGAAGAGGTTGTCTGTGTCAGGTGAGCGATTTCAATCCAGCGCGAGTAGTAATCCACAGCCAGCAAATATTGGTGACCCTTCCATTCGAACAGATCCGTCCCTATGCGTTGCCATGGATACTCAGGTGTACTACTAGGTCTCAAAGGCTCTAGCGGTAGAATTCGTTCCTTCTCACAAACGCTGCAGTTTTGTATCATTGTTTCCAGATCCTTGGACAATCCTGGCCACCAGACGCTGCTTCTGGCAAGTGCTCTGCATTTGACAATGCCTTGATGACCTCCGTGAAGACGTTGCAGGATATCTTTTCTCATCTCGCTGGGAATAACCAGTCTACTTTGGTAGAGAAGAATTCCTTGCACGACTGTCAGATCGTTTCTTGCTGTCCAATACTGTTTCAGCACATGGTTCTTCTTTGCATGTTCCGGCCAATGATCTACTTTGCAAAATTCGATGATCTTGCTGCAGGTTTCGTCTGTGCTTTGCTTGAGTTTGATTTCTTCAATACGCTGGTCCGTCGCTGGAAGACTCTCAATAACTTGCTGGACATGCATTTGTGTCTCAAACTCCATTTGGCGATCCTGTTCAGCAGGAACGCTCCCAGGAGCCCGAGACAGCGTGTCGGCAGTCGTGAGATTCTTTCCTGATGTGTAGATCACGTCGTAGGAAAAGTGCATCATTCTCATTCTGAAGCGTTGTATGCGCGGAGTCAACTCGTCCAGTAGCTTGGTTTGCATGAGGGCTAACAAGGGTTTGTGGTCTGTTTCAATCACGAATCTTGATAGTCCAACGAGGAAGTCTCTGAACTTTTCGCAACACCAAGTCATGGCCAAAGCTTCTTTCTCCACTTGTGCATATCTTTGTTCCGTGCTAGTGAGGGCTCTTGATGCATAGAAGACGGGTCTCCATTCGTCTTCTTCCTTTTGTAGAAGAACTCCTCCCATGCCAAAGGAAGATGCATCTGCTGACACTTTTGTTGGCTTCTCAGGACTGTAATGAGCAAGCACTGGTGCGGAACTCAGCTGCTGCTTCAGAGTTTGAAATGAAGATTCCTGTTTCTCATTCCAGATCCAATCATTCTCTTTGTGTAGAAGTTGTCGGAGGGGTTCTGTTGTCTCCGCGAGGTTTGGAGCAAACTTTCCAACGTGGTTTACCATGCCCAAAAAGCGCCGTAACTCTGTGATGTTTGTTGGCTTGGGAAAGTTGGTAATGGCTTCCACTTTCGCAGGATCGATCTCAATGCCTTCCGGTGATATGAGATGACCTAAGAACTTGACAGTGTGGAGTGAGAAGGCACACTTTTCGTTGAGTGTGACGCCTGCCTCCTTGAGTTTCTGCAGAACCATCTTGAGTCTCTGGTCGTGTTCTTCTTGGTCTTTCCCAAAAATGAGAACGTCGTCAATGTCAACAATGACACCCGGTACTCCGGCGAGGATGTGTGTCATCTCTCGATGAAAGATTTCTGGGCCCGAACAGATCCCGAAAGGTAAACGCTTGAAACAGAACCTCCCAAACGGTGTGATAAAAGTAGTGAGTTCTTGAGATTCCTCATCGAGTGGAATTTGGTAGAAGCCACTGTTGCAGTCTAGCTTTGAAAAGACTTTCGCTCCTGAAATTCTTGCTAAAAGCTGGTCTGTCGTTGGCAGTGGAAAGTTCTCTCTCTGGACTTTCTCATTGAGCCGGGTGAAGTCCACACATAGCCTGATTCGGCCATTTGGCTTGGGAACGGCGACGATTGGTGCACACCAGTCTGTTGGCTTCGTTACCGGTCTGATGATGTCATCTTCTTCCATTTTCTTTAGTTCCTCCTGGACCTTTTGTCTCAGAGGCAATGGAAGGCGTCGAGGCGTTGAGATGAAAAAGGGTGAATCGTTGTCTTTCATTCTGATTGTGTATTTGTTGGGCATCTTGCCTAGGCCTTCAAAAAGCTCTGGGTAGCTCTCTTTGATCTCACTATCTGCATCTTTCGCTGGACAATCTTGTCTATTGTGCGAAGGGGATTTTCCGCATCTTCCACACTTGGAGTGCTTCTCTTCTCCGTACTTCTTCCTTTGGTTCTAGTCAGACGGTCTCTGTCCTTGACGATCTGATCTGACCCTGTTGACTTGGGTTTGGTTGTTGGTTGCCATGGACTGAAGCTGTTGCCTTGATTTCTCGTGAATTCTGCCCGTATCCAGACAGTCCTCCACTGTGAGGTTTCTTTTCTCCAACAATTTCTCTCTCAGTGTATCCTCTCGGATTCCCATGACCACTTGGTCCCTTATCATCCTATCCTCGTCCTTGAAGTTGCATGTTTTTGCAAGTTGTCTGAGGCACGCAAGATATGCTTCTATGCTCTCTCCTTCTTCTTGGCGACGGGAATGGAATTGGTATGATTCGTAAGCTTCATTTGTATGGCCTACGCAATGATCCTCAAACGTTTGCAACACCTTTGAGAGTTTCTTTTTGTCTTCTGCAGTGGCAAACTTGAGACCTTCATAAATTTCCATTGCATCTTCTCCTATGGTTGCAAGGAATACTGCACACTGAAACGCCGTTTCGTTTCCATCTGCGTCATTCTCTAGTGCTAGACGACTGGCAATGTAGTAATTATCCCATTGACGTCGAAACTTTTTCCAGTTAGTGGCGAGATTGCCGCTGACATCCAGTTTTGTTGGAGCGGTGACATTCGCTGTGAACTGTTTTACCGGAGCTGCTGCCATGTTGTATCCTATGCGCTACCGCCGTTCAAAAGATCGTCCTGAGCAATTTATGTGCTTCTCTTCTCGTAAGAGTTGACAAATCTGAAGAACGAAGTATCAGGGCTGATTTATCGAATTAGTAGAGATAAATCTTACTAATTTTGTTTTTCTTTTACCGAAAAAATCAACCTATAGCCGACAGGCGCAGTTTGTTACACGCAAGTTACAAAGTAGTGGCGTCCACAAAAATTTGAATCATTTATTCCGTTCGAACGGCAGGCCATTCCACTCAGTTTAGCCAAGAGGAACTGATGCCCGTCGCAAAAACAAAGTATATGAAAAGAGTACCTGTTCTGACACCATGTGGTGTTCTCTAGAGCACAACTAGGACACGAACGAAGTGGACAAACTACAAAGAGTGCGTGGCTGTTTGGGTCGGCTTTATTTGAACCCTGAGCAGGCGGAAGTGCCCGGTGACTGAATACCGAAACCGATTACAAGAATCCGATTACTCTACAATGTGAACAGCACTGAATAAAGTTAATCAAAATCAATTAGCCCTTACACATTTAAAAGATTGACTTTTGAAAAAAACAATTGTGGACAAATCTTGTTTCATCTTAAGTTTATTACATAGTCATACAATGTACTTGTAAGATTCCTTCTAAAAATTAATGTAAATATAATTTCTAGCCTTCGATTTGAGTTTAATTCAACCACTTCTAGTTCTATCCGTATTCCATATATTATTTATTAATTAACAATTTCGGTATTCCAAAGTGCTCTCCAAGGGTTGCGAAAAGTGCTGCCGAGAGTGATTTTTCACTGGTTTTTAACTTGTTCAATGTTTGCACTCACTGGAATGAGGTTTAACGATTAAATGAATAGAGTTCAGGCATGGGAATTGAAAAAAGTAAACAAGTCGCGTAAGGCGAAAATACAATATTTAGTCAAGTAGCTGTCGAACTCACTGAATGAAAGTGAACGCAATGCCATTTTTCAGCAAGACCGTATACTCGTAGCATCGTCAGTCCACCGCTCATGGCAAAGGCAGTGAAATTGACAAGAAGAGCGGGGTAGTAGTTGCGCTAAGAAGGATAGCACGCTTTTCTGTACCTCTCTTTGTTTTAACTTTCTGGGCGTGTTTTTAATCCAAACATATCATATCTATATGTTTTTGGAATCAGGAACCGACAAGGAATAAGATGAAAGTGTTTTTAAATTGATTTGGACAATTTAATTTTGATAATAATTTTTATATATTTAATTTTCAGAGCTTGTTTTTAATCCGAATATAACATATTTATATGTTTTTGGAATCAGCAAATGATGGAGAATAAGATAAACGTAAATTTGGATCGTTTTATAAATTTTTATTTTTTTTTACAATTTTCAGATTTTTAATGACCAAAGTCATTAATTAATTTTTAAGCCATCAAGCTGAAATGCAATACCGAACCCCGGGCTTCGTCGAAGATTACTTGACCAAAATTTCAACCAATTTGGTTGAAAAATGAGGGCGTGACAGTGCCGCCTCAACTTTCACGAAAAGCCGGATATGACGTCATCAAAGACATTTATCAAAAAAATGAAAAAAACGTATGGGGATTTCATACCCAGGAACTCTCATGTCAAATTTCATAAAGATCGGTCCAGTAGTTTAGTCTGAATCGCTCTACACACACACACACACAGACAGACAGACGCACATACACCACGACCCTCGTTTCGATTCCCCCTCGATGTTAAAATATTTAGTCAAAACTTGACTAAATATAAAAAGGCTGAAAATTTGTAAGTAATGGCAAAGTCGACGGCGCGAAGCGCCTAGCCCTGCTAGGGGGGTTTTTAGGGCATACCCCCCCGGAATTTTATTTTCTCCAAAGAACCCAAATGGTGCAATTTGGTGTCATCATTCTAAGCTCCAAGTTTGCCATTAAATTCAGTTTTTAGAACCATTTTTGCCTCCCCCATTTATTTTTTTGGCGGACACTTTTGCTTTTTCGGCAGAAAAAAAAAATCGGCGGAAGTGTGCCTTTCGGCGGACTATTCCCATGCCTGAGAGTTACACCAAACACTTCGCTGGAAAATTTTGCCAGCTCAGAACGAATTATATATTAAGTGCATGTTGTGTTGCATACTGCAATTTATTGTGATGGGTGATACTGAAATAAAATTGCATGGGTGTTTATTGGTGTACGGGACTGTCCCATTAGTTTCAGTAATATGTTTATGGAATGTGCAGTCTTGAATATTTGGTGATTATATTTTTCTGGTGGGGTAAATTTGGGATATTGCCTGTGTGTTTGTGTGTGTCATGTCACTGTTTTCCGAGTGTGTGTGTGTGTGTCAGTGAGTGTCACTGTGTGTGTTTGTTTGTGTGTGTTAAGTGTGTGTTTGTTTGCTTTACTGTGTCTACCCACAGGCGAAGGTATCGTCCACTGGACTACTACCCGTGTGTGTGTAAACATGGTAATGGGGGATCCATGGAAAAACAATCAGCATTGCAATTTAGTGAATGTAGCGCGCTTCTAGCAAGACAAGGATTTGAAGAGAGAGTTGATGTGGATTAGAAAAACATAAAATCGCAAATATATCCACAACATACCTCTTACAACATTTCGATGAACATTGAACACTTCTTTTAATGCAGCCTCCATTATTGCAGACGTTTTCGAACGTGGCGGGTTCGAGATGTCGCAATCGAGGAGTGATCATCAATTTCACTAAATAGTAGAAAAGAACTCTTTTTGATTTCTAGGTAACGCTCCAAATATTTAAAGGTTAGATTCTGACATAACGTCAACAAATTGCATAGGTTTACTGAACAATAAAATACTACAGTTCTATTACGACAGTCACAAAACAGTATTGGACGTAAACAAGATGTCTTCCTCAGAGCCCGTGAACTTCATCGTGCACCACTGACGGCACCTCTTCAGCTTCTGCGTTTTGTATAATGTGTTGAGAATTATAAGCGTTGGCTATCATAGACTAGCTATTTGTACTGCCATCAGAAACAAAAGCTTAAGGGCATATTACGTCGAGGAACCTGCACAGAACTTGACTCAGACGGTCAGTAGGTTTGCTACTCTCTTTTCCTATCACAGCATTAGCGTTAGGATCATGTACATGATGTTGTGCGAGATTGTCATGCCTTTGATTCCTTGAGAACTTACTGTGCTTTTATTAGTTTATTCTCTGCGCTGCTGTGTATGTGTAAATCCAACTCACGACTAAGCAACAGGTACCCCCCAACAACAGTAAAATTAAAAACCACAAGAAAAAAACATGTAATTGTGAACCTGTTGATGAAGAAAACTTGGTTTCTGTAGATTTTTCCTTTTTTGCAATGTTAATTTGTTTTGTTGAACAAAAAACCTTTTTTTTTAAATTTTTTTATTGTTGTGTCTAAAGTTTGTTGAGAACCAGTCCTTAAAGACCAACACGGTTGGCCTAGTGGTAAGGCGTCCGCCCCGTGATCGGGAGGTCGTGGGTTCGAACCCCGGCCGGGTCATACCTAAGACTTTAAAATTGGCAATCTAGTGGCTGCTCCGCCTGGCCTCTGGCATTATGGGGTAAGTGCTACACTGCTAGGACTGGTGGGTCCGGTGTCAGAATAATGTGACTGGGTGAGACATGTCAAAGCCTGTGCTGCGACTTCTTGTCTTGTGTGTGGCGCACGTTATATGTCAAAGCAGCACCGCCCTGATATGGCCCTTCACGGTCGGCTGGGCGTTAAGCAAACAAACAAACAGTCCTTAAAGTTAATGCAGTGGCTACGCAATTACAGTGGAACCCCCTTTTTAAGACCCCCCAGTTTAAGACTTTCTCCTTTTTGGCTCACGTAAGTGTAGCCTATGCGATGGTAAACTCTGTCTGTCTGTGCGTGTGTGTGTGTGTGATAGAAACTTTAACATTTGAAGACGTCACATTATGGCGTAAGAGGGTTAGACGTCGCGCGAAGGAATTACTGAAAGTCTCGGTCATTGTTATTTTGAGCGGGCCGAGACTAGTTGGCAGTCGTGTCCCTGTAAGTAGGCTACACATGCAGACAGACAGATCTAGATCTACTAGTGTCTCGCTTTCTTGCACAGACTGTCACCTATGCTTACTGTGTGTGTGTGTGACGGAGTCTCTAGCAAGCGGGTTACGACAGTTATACTCGCTTATCCGCATCAAAATGACGTCATGCCGTAACTATAGAATGTCGGAGTAGGATTACGCCTTGAAAAAGGTGTAACCGCAGCCACAGCCTAAAGTTAAACATGTGAAGTTATAAACTTGTATTCATCAGTAATGATGTCATGGTAATGTTTTTGTTACACATTTTTAAAATGGTGTTCATTGTTAATGAAACCTATTCAGAAGTTAAAGAACTTTCGGAATTCAGATTTTGTGTGTGCCTGCTAGTTATTGTTAACATGTAGATTTGGAGGCAAGGGTTACAATGTATCAGGTGTACGTTGCTTGCAGATCAGATTACATCATACAGATCGTGATGGCTGCTTCGGGCGATGTACCACCACCAGTGCAGGACGAAGGCTTTGCTGAAAATGAAATTGACAATCAAGAGGATGAGGCCATGGACGTAGCAGGCTCCACTTTAGAACAAGAAGGCAAGTTGTTTTGAATACTAATATGTGTCTTGTCAAAAGAGTACGCTGATTTGTAAATTGCATTTTCAGCCTTTACTCTTTGATTACATGTCCCTGTCATGGCTACTGGTACATGTCCATGCTGTTCCCATCCCAATGAACCTGGGAGGGACTTATAAATTGATTGGCGGGTCTATAGTTCAGAACTTTCGGGACACAGTTCATTCAAGCAGGGGCAAGTGTGACAGGGTGATGCAGTAGCCTCCCTTCACAGCAGCTCTGCGCTGGTGGAGTTGTCTGCCGGCCTAGTTCACACAGCAGTATTTATGGGGTTATTTATTTCGCCCAAACTGACTCCTGTTTGACTGGCTTTGCGTCCAAAGGTGATTTGAGTGTTTATATTCGTACACTTGGTTACATTAAAATGGAGGTTCTACTCTATGTTCAACTCAGATTAGGCAACAAAAAAAAATAGGTCTGTTTACGGTAACATAGGCCAAAAAAATAGGGTCGGTAGGTCGGGATTTTTTTTTATTTTTATTTTTTTTCTCCAAAAAACCATATTTTTACGTTATTTTGCAAAAAAACCCAAGATTTTTTAAATTTATTTTTTCCCCAAATGCCAAAAAAAAGTCTAGGGTCGCGCGAAAAAAATAGGGTCGGTCGGGTTACCGTAAACAGACCTATTTTTTTTTTTGGCCTTAGTTATTTTCATACACTGACTGATACAGCTCGATTATTTCACAATGATTTGTTTGTAAACAGCCTGCTTAATATCATGATGTATAATACAATTAATTAACGGTCGACTTCTTTTCACGCAACTTTCGTTCATACAGTGGATGAGGTTCTTGGAGGACCAACAGCCACAGTGTACTTCAAGGAAACCAACCCAGGGGTGCAGGGACGCGGCATCGCCAAGGAAGAGGTGGAGCAGATGATGCAGTCAGAGGCCTACCAGCGGCGTATCGACACCTGCCATTTGTATGAATACATTTGTCTTCCGTTTCATCTTTTAAGACAAAGAAAAAGAAATTCAATTTCGTATTCCCGGACTGACTTTTTTTTTCTCTCCCGACCCCAGAATTCTTTTTGACCATTCAAAAATTACAGAAATTAGTTTTTAAAAATGACAAAACTTGATTTTTTAGACTTTACCAGGAAAGTTACTCTTTTCCGATGATCAAAAGAATATGTATTCTCTTTGAGATATGTAAACTCGGCCAGCAGAGCCATAACCTGTAAGCATACTAGTGATAATTAATCGTGTGAGGTCTTCAATAAATGGTGGTTCATGTCCCCTAGTTACTTTGCCTATTACAGTATTAGGGACTAGAGTATGTTATACGATACCGGGCAGGGGAGGAAAGGCACCATGAGGCCACAGAAGGTGAAGTGAAAGGTCTAGCTGCAAATAATGAAGACATGATGTTTAACCCTATCAGCCCTGACTGCAGTGGAGGCTCAGCAGCCTCACCTGCCTAGAGGGTTTTGGCACTGTAGCGCAAATCTGATGGGTACTTCACTAAAACGCTTCTAACTCTGTAACTGAATCGAAGCCTGCTCTCGGGTCTTGTGCATTCGAATCACCACTTGTTTCACTCGATTGAGACGAAGAAACGTCGCATTCGGGATTAAAATCACTGTCATCGTCGAGGAAAACTTCAACGAGTACAAGCATTGGTTGCTTATTTTTCGCAGGAAAAATGCTCAAAAAACACTCAATCGGTCGATTTTCGTTCACCGGCAAGTGTCTAACAAAGAAGAAGGAAGTGGGAACAGATTTACCTCCCTTGCTTTGTGACCTGTCTTTTATATTTAGATCAGAAACAAGGTCAGAGACGATGCGTGTCACCGCCTGACAATTTGTCAGGCGCAGGTGGAGAAAGCTGCATGCAAAGAGGCGCCCGACAAACTGTCGGGCACAGGCCGGAAAGAGTTCAAAGATTCTTGTATATAGGTTTGACATAAATTTGGATGGGGGAGGGCCGATAAAGAAGCAACTGTTTATTGTGAGGTCTTTAATACCAGGGATGATGATTATTACAAAGATCTTATGGTTTTGTGCAGGTGTGGGCAGTGTTGGTACGACGGCAAGTTTGGTTCCAACTGCCCGGAGTGTGGCGGCTTTCCTCTGGTCAGAACCTGCCCTGTGTGTGATGGACAGTGTAACAAGGAATGGAAAAGAAATGTCAAGCTGGTGAGTCAGACATACGTACAGGGGCCTTAGCCCAGTGGTTAAGACGATGGGCTTCTGTGTGAAAGGCTTGGGGTTCAAATCCCATCCGCGCCTTGGTTTAACTGTGTTTTCTTCAACAATTTATAGATACAGTATATAATGAGCATGTTTAGAATCAACAACAAACTGTAAGGTTATGTAGTGGTGATCCTAAAAGAAGAAAACAACATAGAAATGACAATATCTTGTGGGTTAAGGGTGGAGATTTTTCCAATCTACAACGTCAAACTTATGTGCAGACCTGCTGGTACCTTATCACTCTTCGTGTGTACATGCAGACACAAGACCAAGTACGCACGGTAAAGATCATGTAATCAGAGTTCGATGGGTTATGGAAACATGAAAACACTCAGCACACAACCCCTGAAAATGGTGTATGACTGCCTAAAATGGTTCATATACACATCAAAGCCCACTCGTTCAAAACACAATGTACATAGGAGGTGCAACGTATGAACACAGATGGTGTTCAATGAGCGGATTGCCAGTGTTCTCCAGAATTGAACACAGGTAATGTAACCAATCAGAGAATCTGTTACATTCTAAACCCAATTTGATTGAATAGACCATTTTCGGAAATAACTCCGTCGGCCGGGTTTGTATGGGTTGTGAAAGAGTGAATACCCTTGCTTTTCCTCTGACGAATAACTTCACACGTGCTCCTGTCCACGTGTTTCTGACACACCCCTCACGTATTAAGTATCATGTACCCACTACTAGTCATTGTGCATTTTAGTTAATGGACTGATGATGTCATTTGTATGGAGTCGACGCACGTGCGAGGATATGTATGTGTGGGAGGGGGGGGGGGGGGGGGCGCGGGAGATGGAAGCTTGCTGTATGTTATGTAATGTATATATTGTGTGTGATACGTGGAAATGTGATACTATTTATTTGCATGTATGATACAGGTACAAATGTGATAATTGTAGGCTTATACTAGTGATTACTGTGTGTGATACATGAAATGTGATATGAATGCTGTTTTTATATGTTATACTCTTACTTTCTCCCAAGCGCAAGACAAATTCTTCTATGAAAATTGAAGCCAATAAAATTTGAGTTGAGTTGAGTTGAGTAGTGATTGGCCCCTCTAATGTTTGTCCTAGTAAAAAGCAAGGGCATTCATTCTTTCACAACCAATACAAACCTGACCGAGTAATTTTCAGGATTCGTCTACAGTGGAACCCCCATTTTAGGACCTCCAAAAATCTGAGAAAATCAGGTCTTAAAAAGGAGGGAGTCTTAAAATGGGGGTACATTTACAGAGGTCATGAACAGAAAATCTCAAAAAGCAAGGTCTTAAAAGAGAGGAAGTCTTAAAGGTACTGAACTTGTCAAATCCAGCTGCACGGAGCCCCTGGGTCTTTTAGTCATACCTCAGGCAGCTATCCGTTAGAAGAACTACCAAGTTTCATTGACTTGCACCCAAAGAGTCAAGAACTGCGATTTTTTTTACGAATTAATTTCGTACTCGGACCCGGCTGGTCTTGGCCTATTTTTGGATCTAAATTTAGATCAGGTAGATCACCACATCATGCACAAAAAGACACGTCACTAGCAAACTATGTCAGAGGTCATCATGAGTTTGTGTAAAACAAAATGGAGGCCGGAATCACTCAGTTGAATCGAACTCCGACCAAACACCACGTAATAACTAGGTTAATTTATGCACTCGCGTGAACAAGAAACTGTCGAGCTTCACAGATGTCGTCGTTGGGTAGTTTTGGGTTTGTTTTACTACCATAGGAGGATTTTTGAACTGTAAATGCACTCAGCTGCAACAAAAATGCAAAACGAAGGCTGTGAGCTGCACTGTGCCTTTAAATTCAGGGGGGTCTTAAAAGGGGGGTTCCACTGTTTTACAATTGGTTTGTTTTTGTCTTTCTTTCCAGTCCCACAGTTTCCACGTGGCTCACTGGGACGGCACCTGTGGGCTGCCAGCAGATGTTCAGCGAGCGTTCCACATTAGGAAACTGACCGACTCCTCTGAAGACACCTTGTCCGAAGGGCTGCAGGACCTGTCCACAAGCTAGCGCAGGATGGAACACATCGCTCATGAATCTCACTATACTATAACCTGCACCTGCCATCTTTTCAGCATCAGTGTGCTTTGCTACACAGTTCAGCGCCAAATGTATTTTGTGTGGATGTTGATATCGGTGCAGAGCAGTATCTCAGCATGAGGGATCTGCCGTTCAGCTGCACATTTATTTCGTATCCACGTCGATCAATATCAGCCCAGCCTCTCAGTGTGAGCGGGTTTTTTTTCTGACATTCAGGGTCAAATTAATCTTGTACTGATGTTGGCATGAGTGTTTTTTTCTGCAATTCAGCTGCACATTTATTTTGTATCCATGTCGATATCAGCTAAGCCTCTCAGCATGAGTGTTTTTTTTCTGCCATTCAGCGCCAAATTTATCTTGTACTGATGTCGTCGTCGGCTCAACACTGTGCTGTGTCAGCTTTTTTTTAATCTTTTTTTATTCGCTTAATGGAAAGCCTGTGTTAGATATTCTTTGGACTTTTGTCGGCTTGAGCTTGACCTTGCTCTTGACATCAGCTTCTGCATCAGACACTGTCGTGCTTGTGTAATCTGAGGTATAAGTTTGAACTATGTCAATTTCCGTGTGTGTATGTTTTGCTTGGGTTCTGATATCTGTTTCTGCACCATCTATGCTGTTTGTTGGCCCTGGGACCCTTGATCATAGAATCTGTCTGTGTGTATTAGCTCTGCCGATTTATCTGGGAGTGCTTTGTCATCATTACATATATCAGATTTACATTAGTGGAAGGTGTGTGATGTCAGTTTTTTTTAGTCCAGCTCCATAACACATTTATGTGATCTTCAGTTTTCTGTCAGGTTTACAATCAAGCATGACATTAGCAATCATCTAAGTTCGAGATGCATATCAAATTTAGAGTAGTTTGATAATCCATATATTTGTATCAGATATACATCAGATAAATACCAGCTTTACACCTCTATTCTCATCAGTTTTGCAGCTTGGCATCTATGCATACATTTCCTCAATACCAGATGACATTAGTTGTACATGTACACCATATCTTGACATCAATGAACATGTAACAGACATATACACGCCAGCATGACAACAATGTCTTAATTTTATCAAATTTGTCGCAACTTGACATCAGCATACTTTCACCAGCTTGACAATGACATCAACTGTACACCAGCATCCCATGTTTGCATTGGCTGCAGCAAGCGTTTTGTGGTGGGATTTTTTTTTGTGTGTGTTTGTGTGTTTTTTTCTTGAGCAAACAGAAGATTTATTGTACAGGGACTTGCGCCTTGTGTGTCACATGTGAAAGCTATAGTCCTTCTGGTATAATTGATTATATCTGGCCTTGCCTTGTGTGATAACATCATCACTCTGCTTGGACACATAACAAAAATCAACAGCCTTGCTGCCCCCTGTGCAGAGTTCACATTTTTGTATGTATTGATTCCGAAAGTGACAAGCCTGTGTAAGTCAATCTGCAAAATTAATTCAACAACATTGGTCCCACTCTACACATGGATCGACCATGTTGTTGATTTTGTGTATATGTTTAAGTGGACTGATCAAGGCGCTTCTCACTTGTAACACTGTCTGGAGAGAACTGCGGTGTGCACATGATCATTTCCTTGAGAAGGAATATCTTTAATCTTCTCTGGCTTTTCTATGTCTTTGCAGCTTAATTAATGGCAATGTTCCCGCAGTGGGGCACTGCGGTTATGAAATTAAAGGCCCCTCCTGTTTTTGGAACCGCAGGAGCTTTCTAGTTTGCTGTTAGGTAGATTTTTGGTTCCTCTTTCCTGTCATGCTCTCTTTTTCTTCATGAATTCTTTTCTTTTTTCTGCCTTCTTGCTCATTCACCTGTATTTTTTCCAAAAATCTCTTCTCTTGCCGCTTGTCTCGCGATTCATGTATAGTTTAATCTGTTAGTGTTCTGATATAAGTCCAGCAGTAGATAGGTTAAGCCTATTTTAACATACTGGAAACTGGTAATCTTCCAGTAGGTATTAATTTAGTTTTACTAAAGCCTGCTGGGACACAAGTAATCGGTTAGTGCATTTGTAAACAGGAATCGCTTGACAAGTGGCCCCCTTCATCCCCCCCTTCCTCGTCCTGATATGGCTCTGCGTAGTCGGCTGGACGTTAAGCAACAAATAAACAAACAAACAAATGGCAATGTTAAACGGTTTATGTACAGTGGAACCCCCATTTTAAGACCTCCATAAACCGGCACGGTTGGCCTAGTGGTAAGGCGTCCGCCCCGTGATCGGGAGGTCGTGGGTTCGAACCCCGGCCGGGTCATACCTAAGACTTTAAAATTGGCAATCTAGTGGCTGCTCCGCCTGGCGTCTGGCATTATGGGGTTAGTGCTAGGACTGGTTGGTCCGGTGTCAGAATAATGTGACTGGGTGAGACATGAAGCCTGTGCTGCGACTTCTGTCTTGTGTGTGGCGCACGTTATATGTCCAAGCAGCACCGCCCTGATATGGCCCTTCGTGGTCGGCTGGGCGTTAAGCAAACAAACAAACAAACAAACAAAAAGACCTCCATAAATCTGAGAAAACCAGGTCTTAAAAACGACGGAGTCTTAATAAAATGTAGGAACATTTACAGAGCTTTATGACCAGAAAAAAGTTTTTTAAAAGAATTCGGGGGGGGGTCTTAAGACTGGGGTTCCATTGTATGTTAAAATTGATATTGTATCTCTGCACTGTCTGTGCTTGGATTCAGGGGTCTGAAATTACGTTCATGACCAGAGTTAATTACTTTTAGCCAAATAACGAATGGTATGGAACCCCCCGCGGGTTAGGGGGAAGAATTTACCCGATGCTCCCCAGCATGTCGTAAGAGGCGACTAACGGATTCTGTTTCTCCTTTTACCCTTGTTAAGTTTTTCTTGTATAGAATATAGTCAATGTTTGTAAAGATTTTAGTCAAGCAGTACATGTATGTAAGAAATGTTGAAATGTTAAGTCCTTTGTACTGGAAACTTGCATTCTCCCAGTAAGGTCATATATTGTACTAGGTTGCAAGCCCCTGGAGCAATGTTTTGATTAGTGCTTTTGTGAACAAGAAACAATTAACAAGTGGCTCTATCCCATCTCCCCCCTTTCCCCGTCGCGATATAACCTTGAACGGTTGAAAACGACGTTAAACACCAAATAAAGAAAGAAAAGAAAGAAAGAATGGTATGGATTGAGGTGTGTTGCAGCATTATATTGGTTCTAAAGAACTGCTATTCCTTTCCTCAAGCTTTATGTCAGCATTCAGCAATGTTTTTGTTTGTTAATATTGTAGGTTGTGATAAGGGAATTTTTTTTTAATATATGTTGGCAAAGTTTAGATAAAAAGAAGTATAGATTTATATATTTTGTGACACAGACTTCTTTGAGGTCTCAAAATATTGTGCACAATTTTGCTCCAGTATATTGAGATAATGTAGATTATGTATAAGTGTTATATCGGAACATTGATGTAATATTTGGTGATTCAAAAATATCTCATTCCCCCCATTAGTATTCTTACCCAAAGAAGATTATATTCTGGTGACAATTATGGTCCAATAGCTTCCAGCTCTGATCAAAAGACCGTTTCAGGGTGATAGGGTGCTCAAACAACCTCACTCCTGATATACAGTAGTTTGATTGCTGCAAATACAATTTCTTGGCGCTTTTTATCACTTTACTGCCTTGATGCTTGTATGTGTGTGTGTGTGTGTGTGTGTATGTGTGTGTGTGTGTATGTGTATGTGTGTGTTTGAAAAAATCCTTGAGGTATGTATATGAGTGGTCTGGCGCATTGGGCCAGTGGATAATGCGGAAGGCTGAGTGTTCAAATCCCAGCTGCGCCCTGGTGGGTTAAGGGTGGAGAATTTTTCTTTCTCCCGGGTCAACTAAAGTGCAGACCTGCTGGTGCCTATTCCCCTTTTGTGTGTAAAACACAGGTACAAGACCAAGTATACACGCAAAAGATCCTGTAATCCATGTCAAGAGTTCGGTGGGTTATAGAAACACACAAATTCCCAACATGCAAACGAGGCAGAATGATCGATAAGACCTGTGTGCCCGCTAAACGGATGAACACGAATTATTTTCCACACTTTAGAACAATCAATGATTGAGGAATCGAGGATGATATCCATTAGAGTTTGTACTGATATTGTTATGGAAACGTCTACAAGCTTCTGTTGCTTTGAGACAGAGTTGTGTATTGTGTTAGCTTATTTGAGACATACGAATCTTAAACAAATGAGCCAGAGCATTGTTTAGAGATCTGATACACAAAGGGAAGTAAACGCTCTAAATGTATATGACATGTGTAATAGAGTAAGCGAGAGTTGTACGGAACCAGTCTCCTGGCACCTGAGAGAATAACAAGCATTGAAATTAACAAGCAACTTTCATCCTCAGATTTATTTTTATTTTTAATGTGAGACAGTAAAGTCTTCTTCTTCTCGATCACCTTTACACTTGGAGTCCAGCTCTGGAAATGAAGCTGGTGATCTTTTGTAGAGCTTCCACGGGGCCGTGCAGCTTCTCTTGGAGGGTCGTCGGCCTAGGCCAAGTCTCTGTCCTCAAGGGACTGAGGTTCTTGCAGTCCTGTAGAACGTGGGCAGCGTAGACAGTAAAGTGATCGTCTAATCTTTGTCTTCTCGATTGTGTGATATATGCTGTTGTAAATGTTGAGGTCTGAATTGTGTTGCCACTCTTGCATGTACAGCTCTTCTTTGGCACTTTTGATAATCTTAATATCGCTCTATCATGGAATAAATTGGCACTGGGAAGTGGTGTGAATTTGGATAGGGGAAAGAAAGGATAACATTGTGAGGATTTATGATGCACCGTTGAAAGATGTACAATATGGATAATTTTCTTTTTTGATGTATTATGACTTTTTTCAAGATGTACATTTTCCAAGCTTTGCCATTGTCTGGTACCGTTTTGATATTGAGTTGTTCACTTTTTAGTCCCCGTTTGTATGAATAGGTTTCTTTTGTGAGAAACTAATAAGTGTTTTGTATGGTACTGTATTTGTATTTTGAATGAACTAGTTGAATAGTTCTTTCCGAGCCCAGCTAGCCGTGTAGGCGGTGAGGTTGCAGTTGGTGTGGCTTATGTAAGACTGTTATATTATATTGAGGCCTCTTTTGTACTTTGGTTATGGTTAGACAATGAATCAATGTTGTAATAAAGTTCTAGGCAATGTTTGGAAAAATACTATGAGGGGAATAAGAGGAAGGTTTCCGGATTGCTTCAATTGTTTAAATTGTTTATATTAACCTCCAGCCTAATAAAGGGTTGAGTATCTTGTTGATCTCAATTGTTAGGTCACATTAAGAATGTAAAAGTTGCCTCTGAGGTCACCATTAGATACAGTGTCTGTTTAAATGTCAAATATTTTGGATATGCAGTATGATTAAAAAGAGCTGGCAACTGAAACATCAAGTGCACTGTATATTGCTACGCTGTTGCTTGAAAATACTCTTTATAGTTGGATTGCCTTGGCTGGTTAGCATGCCATTGCATGAGATTAGCAGATCCAAAAGGTACGTTAATGTCAGTTTCTGGAGACAAGTGTAAATTGTGTGAAGAAAGCCTAGTCAGAGAAGTCGAATGCTTTGATAGATCTCTTTAAGACTAGATTTTGAGAGTGTACAATCCCTAGTGTCTATGTTTGCGTCAAAGTGGGTGCTTCAATGCGCCTTTAAATAGCTTGGGCTTTGTTAATTTCTTGCATGCAGATGAAAACAGTGACAATGGTGTTTTTATTTTTAACATTTATTTTTAATAATTGCTTTCAATTAACTGTAACGGCTTTCTGAAAAATTTGATTTTTTTTACGAATTCTATTTGTGACTGTTTTTTTAAATGATGTCTGTTCCATTGGATAGAAATTGCTTCAATGAAAACAGATATCATGAACCTGTAACCTATGTGTATGTGTCTCTAAAGGGCTGTTCACAGGGCAGACTTGTGATCAACTTTCAAGCGATTTTAGTCGGCGGCAAGTCAAATCAAAGTTGCTGCCCGTGTGAACAGCACTAACTCGCAAACTAGTTTTTAGCGGCGAGTCTCGCCAGACTTAGCCTTTCAGGGTTGTCCTCGTTGTTTTTCGGAGAAGGGAAGGCTAGAGCCAGAGAGATGTATACGTCTATATATATATATATAACTCGGTGGCTAGAGCTAACCAATCAGTAAGCGCGATAAGACAAAATCGCTGACGAGTCATGGCTGAGTCGAGCAGTGCTCAACTAAGTTTTGGAGTCGCTGACGAGTCACGGCCGAGTCATATCAAAATCTCTGGGGCTGTTCACATGGCAGACTTTTTGCGACTCGGGAGCGATTTTCAAACGACTTAAGTTGGTCAAAAGTTGGTTGCAAGTCTGCCATGTGAACAGCACTTAAAATGACAGAAATATAAACCACGAATTGATATACGGTAACCCATGTGATGTTTAAATGGAGTAACTTTTTATGTGCGATTTTTTTCCTTTGGATTGTAGTAAGAATTGATCAGGTTTAGTTTTTTCTTTGGTTTTGTTTTGCTCCAGCCTTTTTTTGTTGTTGATGAAATGAAATGCTGTGTTTTTTTCTTTGGATAAATGTGAGCTACAGTACCCATAAAACTAGCATTGATTTTCACTCTCCATAAGTAAGTTGTCTGTTTTGAAATGAATATTTCATTCATGCTTATAATTTTGGGTAGATTGTGTGCTTAAATCTGGATTTGTTTAACCATTCTTTAGTTTGGCAGCTCAGTGAAATGTATTCAAAAAGTATTGTGGTTTGATCTTGAAATGTTAGCTCAACCCTTTTTGTTATTTTCTTTATGCCGCTTGCTTAAATAGCAGTACTTTGTACATGTACTTGTTCATGTGTTTTTTGTTGTTGTTTGTTTCTTTGTTAAATTGTGGGTTTTTTTCAGTACAATACAATGAAAGATGGATAACTCTATGACTGATTCCATTTATTGGTAGTCAGTTCAAGAAAACTGTTCACCGAATTAACTAATTAGCTTATTAATATCTTTCTAATTAGCTCTCTCTCTCTCTCTTTCTCTCTCTTTCATCAACCTGATCATGATGGTCAGATTTATGTGAATGTGGTTGTGTGTGGCATATAACCTTTCCTCGGTGGGTGTGTGTGTGTGTGTGCCACTGTGTCACCATTTGTGTGTGAGAGTGTATGTGCGTGCATGTGTGTGTGTGTGTGTGTGTGTGTGTGTGTGTGTGTGTGTGTGTGTGTTAAGATCTGTGTCATGTCAAAGCTGTGCAGTTGTGGGGCGGGGATATAGCTCAGTTGGTAGCGCGCTGGATTTGTATTCAGTTGGCCGCTGTCAGCGCGAGTTCGATCCCAGGTTCGGCGGAAATTTATTTCACAGAGTCAACTTTGTGTGCAGACTCTCTTCGGTGTCCGAACCACCCCCCGTGTATACTACATTGGGTGTGCACGTTAAAGATCCCACGATTGACAAAAGGGTCTTTCCTGGCAAAATTGCTTAGGCACAGTTAATAATTGTCTACCATACCCGTGTAACTTGGAATAAGGCTGTGAAAGGTAAATATGCGCCGACATGGCTGCAATCTACTGGCCGTATAAAATTTCATCTCACACGGCATCACTGCAGAGCGCCTAGAACTGTACCCACGGAATATGCGCGATATATAAAGCTTCATTGATTGAGTTGTGGTTTTAGTGATTGACAATATCCACACTAATACATGAAGACGTTAAACTTGAAACAGACATGCACAAAAGAGACCAATTGACATGATTTTGCCAAGGAAACATAAACACTTCCAAAAGAACACAAAACAAGCAAAAAAAGGCATACCATTTTGTTCAATAATGTATTCAGTTTTATCATGGATATTCATTTAATTACATCTCTTTAAATGCACACTGAACATGTTGATTACACACTTTCAGTCACACTTGTGCGCGCACACACACACACACACCCACACACACGCACGCGCGCGCGCACACACACACACACACACACACACACACACGCACACACACACACTTTGCCCCTTGATTTTGTACACAACCAAAATGGCTCGTCAAGGACACACACACACACTCATACACACACTCATACACACACACAAACACAAGGACAGAAACAAACAAGAAGAGCAAACGCTCGATCGAGTCACTTTCGCAGTTCTGAATATTATATGAGGCATCAGATGGACAGGAAGAAATTGCTATTCACAACACAATACAGATGTAAATAATTTGATGTAAAGAATAATCCTATAAAGTTTGAATCAAATCCGATGAATAGTTTCAGAGATATGATATTTCAATTTTTTTCCTTCAAGACATACCTGTGACCTTGAAAAAGGTCAAAGGTCACCAAAGCAGATGTCAAAGTGTAGAGGTCACTGGGAGTCACGTTCACATAAAATTTGAGCCCGGTCACTTTTATAGTTTCCGAGAAAAGCCCAACGTTAAGTTGTGTGTTGCCGAACAGAAAAGGCTAGTTATCTCCCTTGTTTTTCTGATAACGTTCGTAAAAGGCTACAGATGTAAATACTTTGATGTAAAGAATAATCCTACAAAGTTTCAATCACATCCGATGAACTTTGTCAAAGATATAAAATGTCTAATTTTTCCTTTGACGCTGACCTGTGACCTTGAAAAAGGTCAAAGGTCAACGAAACCATCGTTAAAGTGTAGAGGTCATTGGAGGTCACGACTAAACAAAATATGAGCCCGATCGCTTTGATAGTTTCCGAGAAAAGTCCAACGTTAAGGTGGTGTCTACGGACGGCCGGCCGGCCGGCCGGCCGGCCGGCCGGACAGACTAACACTGACCGATTACATAGAGTCACTTTTTCTCAAGTGACTCAATAAAATAAAGGAAATCTAATGGGGCGATCAGTTACGATCATGAATGCATACAGTGAACCAGACAATGAGTACTAATGTTACTAAGAACGGTTACTTTGTATAAAATGAATTATTATATAATACATATGTATATATTGCACACAAGCCATGTAAATAAATGCAACAAAGAAGTAAAAAAAATTAGAACGGCACTCAGACAACGGAAGAGTATACTGTCTAAACAGAAAAACTAAAGAGTGAAGATAAGACTGTACATAATACTGTAAAAGCATTGATGACAAAATGAAGAAATACCTGGCAAGAAACCAAAACCCTGAGAATTTTATTGACAATCAATTTATAGTAAGATATTGGATATCTAACGTGCTTTATTTAAAAAAATAAATTAATAGAAATAAAGCTGCAGATGTGAGATTCTTTGATTGTTCTTTGCAGCCAACTTGCATTTTGCAAGTGTTAATTAAAGGTGGTCGTCTACATTTTTGCTAATTTTTTTCAATAATCTTATGGTTAGATTTTGATACAAAATTATGTCAAATGATGAATGAACCATGGGGAAAAAAGTTATAGAAAAAAAAATATATGTAAAAAAATATTTTATTTTGGGGTATAGCGTGACTCACGCTTCCAATATTTTGTTTTGATCTGTTTGCTGAGAACATGTGCTTTGCCTAAAAATACTGACCAATCAAATTCATGTCACTATGCTTATAGCCACGCCCAAACAAGTGTAGCAACAGTTTGACACTGGAGCGCTGTCCACGCTTTTTTTTAAACGCACGAAATGCACGGGATTTGAGAGGAGTTTTGCGCTTGGCATTTTCCAAATAAGGATATCCTACTATGAGTACTACGCTGGAATACTACAATGAATTTTCAAACGGCTACACTGGCTTCGTCTTTTCTGATCGAAAGGGGGTGTATTGTTGATATTTGTAGATAATAGACTCTGCATTTTAATCGTCAAATGGCGATTTCGGTATAAAAATGTAGACAAGGACCTTTAAGAAGTCTACATGAAATTGTCCTTCATGGAAACGGTTGCAAATTTGAGATTTTTCTCTTGTTTTGTTCGTCTCTTTAGTGTATTTTTCTGTTTTCTTTCTTTTGTTCCTTCTTTTTTTCTGCTTTTCTTTTCGCCCACCCCAGATGATCAACTGATTCAAGTGATTCTTTGTCTCCCTGTGGTTCTTGCACCTCTTTCCTGGCCTGATAAGCTCTTTCTTTGCTTGAAAACACTGTTGTTACCCGCTTGCTTATGTTTGTCATGACGCAGATAATGTGTTACACAAGATACCCAACAGTTTTTTTTCAAGCAGCCTGTGTGAAGACTGGTCACCTTGGAATAAAGTTAAACCAGGACCATATCAATAATGTCAAGAACGATGCATGGAGTTGACCTTTACTTCCACAGAGAGGCAAAAAGAGGTCAGCTGTTGCCATAGCTACCGGAGAGTCTGTGGCAATGGTGCCAGAAACTGAGATTTTGACCTTAACCTTAAGGGTCAAGGTGAACCAAGGTCACCCGTTGCTGAAGATGAAGGGGGACTTTGTCGCTGTGGTGACCAAAACCACAGTGTTGGCCTTGACCTTGGAGTTGACGGTGGTGTGGTAGGCGATGGTGAGCATGTCGGCCACAGACGGGGAGGTGGCCCACACGTGGAGGATCTGCTTGCTCCATTTGTCCACTGCGTTTCTGCTGGACTGGACCACACCTGTAGAGAGACAAACAAATGATAGCGTGTGAGTATGAGCCTAGCTTTTCGTAGTTCGTTGATTTATTTATTTTTTCATTCTCTCTCTCTGTCTCTCTCTGTCTCTCTCTCTCTCTCTCTCTGTGCTGAACTATTATTTTGTTTTTATGGAAAAAATGAATAAGTAAAAAACCCACAAAAAATAAGTTTAAACACACACACACACACACAAACTGTCTTTGCCAACTCGCACTCACAGCTAGACCCCTTATTCTTCATTGCATATTTTACAAAAACATTATTTCCCCAAATAAGGCCAAAGAGAGAGTCATACACTTGACTTCAAACCGAAGTAAAAATAAGGAAAATTGACTTGAACGTGATATGCGCTTGACTAACAAAAACGGCCACGCAATTGTAGCTATTCAACTTTGAGATATATAGCCTAAGCCACTCATGTGGCAGCTTTCAAGATGAGAGTAGGACTAGTTTTTCCAACATAAGAAAATTTCACATTCTCTTTTCTAGCCTAGTTTTGATGAGGTTCACCTCTTAACTTCTTGTGCAGAAGATGTGTGGCATTCTCCAAGGTGAAGGTCGCTCCGCCAAACTTGAGGGCTCTGGTAACCGAGACAGCAATCCGCTGACCGCACACCGAGACCACGTAGTCCGTCATTGACCCTCCCATTGGAAAGTACTGAACCTCCATTTCTGTCTGATGACACAAAGACACAGCATGTTTTAAATACAATTGATTTGATAATACAGTACATAGTTACACTGGAACATCCCCCAAATCAAATTTTATCAAAATGGTAAAGGGAACGGAAACAAAATGAGTATATGTTGATGCAGGTTATAGGCCTTCAACAACTTCTGTTAAGAACACATTTTTTTCCCCTTCATTTTTTGGGTTGAAATACATGTATAATTACCAAAATCATGCAGCCCTCTCTCTCTCTCTCTCTGTGTCAATTCCTGTCTGTCTCTCTGCCTCCCCCTTCACTCACTCACACACACACACACACACACACACGCACACCGACACACACTCTCTCTCTGTCTCACTCAAAGTCAAACAAACACACACACACACACACACACACACACACACGTACACACAAACACACACACACACACACACATACAATGATACATGCACACACAGTTCAGTGTGGCGTTTAGGAATCGCAAATTCGCGGGCCGGACTAGGCTAAGAGGAGGGGGGGGGGGGGGGGGGTTGCCAGTGCATGGTCAAGGGCCCCCTTGTGGTAGCTGATAGGTAGGTCATATTCTGAGATAGGAAAATGGTCGCTCCGTGCATGAAACGGCATAAAATAAACAAAAATAAAAACATTTAAATAAGTGAGGTACATGTTTAGGCTGGGAGGGGGGGGTTGCGCACCCCCCCTCCACACACACACACAGGTCATGGCATGATCAACAATAGACCATTTCTCGAATCTTTACCTTGAGCAAGGTGGCCTTGAAACATCGCTGCAGCAGTTCAAAAGACAACGCCTCAGAAAGCACAGAATTCCCTCCAGCGTTCGGCAGTGTTAGCAGACGAGAAGCCCCCATAGAAAACTGCAACTCTCCCTGCGGTGCTGTCAGCACAAAATCACTGTGCATTATCCCCCCTGAATGGTCGTCTGCTATCAACTTCGACATGGAGAGCCAGTCAGCCACCTGGACAACGAAATCGCGACCGACGTACAAATTACATGGCTGATACAAAGCATTTTTCGGAGAGTTCTTGTCTAAGATTCTCCCATTCGTCGTGTCGAGGCCGGCAATGAGGGGTGTAGGCCGGTTGTTGAAGAATTTCTGACTGTTTCGACTTGGATGTCGAGGCTGAGGAATGAGAGTTTCGGCCGCCGAGATGACGGTGATGCGTTCGCGTTCGTCGCGTCATTTTTCTATGTTGTACGTTCCTTCGTCTTGGTCCTGACATAAATTTGGAGTCCGGAGTAGACTCTACTAGCACACGAGAATTTCTCCAATTCTGATACGATGGTTCACAATGGCTGGCTAGAGGTTTCTGTGCCTTGCATCAGCGCTGCGGGATGTTTTATGCTAGCGGGGTTGACCTCAGTTACTATATTTAGCGGTTTATTTTTAGCGGCGTGTCGTCAAGTGTTAAAATAACATGTTGATTAGTTCCTGGGTTTTTTTCTTCTTAAAAGGTGATTGTTTACCGAGTAGGCCTACTTGATTGGACACTGGCGTCGAGAAGACAACAGAATGTTAGTTTTTCCCACGGCTTTTATTTTTAACTAATTATTTCCCGTTCATCATTCCGGGCCTTTCAGTCACAGCCACAGAGTTCTATATCTCTGTGGTCACAGCAGCTAGAATAGTCCAAGTTGCAGTCAGCACTGAAGCTATTGCACAAACCGGAGGCAACAACTTACACAGGCATGCACATAGGCCCTACACGACACGAGCGGCGTGCAAGCGCAGACTCGGACACAGACAATGACAATGACAATGACAATGACAAATCTTTATTTTTCGAGGGTGACAAGAATAAGCATAGATATGCTTTTTGAGTCACTTGAGAAAAAGTGACTCTATGTAATCGGTCAGTGTTAGTCTGTCCGGCCGGCCGGCCGGCCGTCCGTCCGGCCGTCCGTAGACACCACCTTAACGTTGGACTTTTCTCGGAAACTATCAAAGCGATCGGGCTCATATTTTGTTTAGTCGTGACCTCCAATGACCTCTACACTTTAACGATGGTTTCGTTGACCTTTGACCTTTTTCAAGGTCACAGGTCAGCGTCAAAGGAAAAATTAGACATTTTATATCTTTGACAAAGTTCATCGGATGTGATTGAAACTTTGTAGGATTATTCTTTACATCAAAGTATTTACATCTGTAGCCTTTTACGAACGTTATCAGAAAAACAAGGGAGATAACTAGCCTTTTCTGTTCGGCAACACACAACTTAACGTTGGGCTTTTCTCGGAAACTATAAAAGTGACCGGGCTCAAATTTTATGTGAACGTGACTCATTGTGTTGTGAATAGCAATTTCTTCCTGTCCATCTGATGCCTCATATAATATTCAGAACTGCGAAAGTGACTCGATCGAGCGTTTGCTCTTCTTGTTTGCATCTGGCCCTCGCCCTAAAGAGGGACTAAACTATTTTACTATAACTATGACTAGGGAAAAAAAGGTTACATAAAAACATTAATGGTAGAACATATAAGTTTATGTACATGAAGCGCATTATGTAGAAGCATTGTAGATCATAAGGTAGTGTTCAAAATTGGGTGTAAAGCAATGAAGATAAACGGAAAGTAACCCAACAATACATTAGCTCAGCAAAACAATGTATTACAGAGCCAAATCTTCGTGATTTTGTCACAATAAACCATAATTCCGATAATGAACAACTGTATACAAAGAAAACATACCAATCAAGTTTATTTGTTCATAGAGTTCATTAAATGGAAAGAATATTTGGTTCTAAAAGAATCCGTGTTGGTGGATTGCTGCAGGGCGTCCGGAAGAGCGTTCCAGAGGCTGCTTCCTGAATAAACAAGACTTGATTTAAATAGGTCTATCCTAGGAAGAGGAGTGTTTAGTTTTATAAAGTGGTGCGAATTCTTCAAAGAGAACTTTGAGCAAATGGTTTCGGGTGCATTTTCTGTCATAATTTTATGCATCATTATTCCTTTGTTGTAATTCATTCTTGACTTCAGAGGTAGGACCCCTATGTTGATGTAGTCTGAGTCGGTGAGAGTAGTCTGTTTGAGTAATACTACTTTTAGCGCTCTTTTGTGTAATCTGCTGAGTAGCTTTAGGGAATTATCACTTGCAGAGTCCCATAGAGTGGATGCGTAATCAATAAGAGACTGAATATGAGCAGTGAAAAATAACTTCCTGGCTTGACAATTAAGGAAGTGTTTAATTCTAGATAAGAGGTACACTTTCTTTGACACTAATTTACTAAGTTGTTCAATGTGAGTTGACCAAGACAGGTTGTTATCGATGTGGACACCTAGAACTTTGTGATGGTCGACTTTTTCCACTATATTGCCGTCAATCATTAAATCGGGACCAGTTGAGGTAAAATTCTGTCGTTTTTGTCTAGTTGTAATTATCATATATTTGGTTTTCTTTGGGTTAAGAGACATGTGATTTAGGTCAGTCCATTCTGTCAGCTGGTTTAGACTTCCTTGGAGGGATTCTGATAAGCGAGTTAAATTTTTGTTACTGGAGTGAATTGTGGTATCATCTGCAAAAAGTTCACATAAATGTTGAATATAAAGGGGGAGGTCATTAACATATATTGAGAAGAGCAGAGGTCCTAATACCGATCCTTGTGGTACACCGTAATCTACAGCTTGCATGCTCGATGCTCTAGTGTTTGTAAGAACTGTCTGTTGTCTGTCAGAGAGGAATGAACTAACAAGATTGATAGTATCATATCCGACGCCATACAAACCGAATTTTCTAAGCAATAATGTGTGATCAATTACGTCAAAGGCTTTTGCAAAGTCTACGAAAATGGCACCACAGAATTCATTATCGTTTATTTTGTCCAACCACTGATCAACAAGAGAGATTAAGGCAGTGTGGCAGGAATGCTTAGCTCTAAATCCTGATTGTTTAGGATGGAATAAGTTGTTTTGGTTGAAATGTGTTAGGATGTGTTTGTTGATATGCTTTTCCAGTGGTTTTGATAACACAGACAAAATGGAAATTGGCCTATAATTTGAGGGGTCTCTTTTGTCACCTGATTTAAACAGAGGAATGACTTTAGCCTGTTTCAGGGCGACTGGAAAATATTTTTTTGTCTAAACAGAGATTGTAAATGTAGGTAAGTGTTTCAGAAATTACGGGGGCTGACAATTTAAGAATCCTACCATCAAGCCCATCGAGCCCCCGGGTGCCTGTTTGCTTGAGGTGTGTAAGTGCGTGAAAAACTTCAGGTACTGTAAGAAGGGGAATTTTTGCTTGACATGAAATTTGTTTTGATTTGCAAAATTCTTCTAAAACTTTCAAATCATTTAATTTGGACTTGTCATTTTTAATCACATTTTCAGCAATTTTGGAAAAATGTGTGTTTAAAGCATCGGGAGATATGTCCTTGATACAACTCGGATGACTGGCAGCCTTTTTATTCGTAAGTTCATTTATTGCCTTCCATATATTCTTTGAGTTTTGCTTTGAACTTGATGCTAGGTCACGAAAATATTTTATCTTTTTTGTTCGTTTAAGTGAATTTACCTTATTTCTCTGTTCTCTGTATTCCTCTTCCTTGCCAACCGACTTTAAAAAATCGCGATGGTCAATGGCATGTTGTAAATCATTATCAAACCATTTAGGTTTTACAATGTGCCTAACTCTCTTTATTCTCCACGGAGCATGTTTATCGTATATGTCATTGAAGGCACTAAGCCAATGTGTTAGGGCTTCGTCCGGATCCGTAAAATTGTAAGTATCAGATAGTGGGGAATTCCAAAGTTCATGTAGAAAGGTGTCTTCGTTAAATTGAGAAAAAGAGCGGTATTTTATTGTCTTGTGACCAACTTTAGGAATTTTGACACCCTTTCTTGACCATGTTAAACAGACAGGAAAATGATCGCTGCAACCATTGGCTGGAACACAACATTCGACAATATTATGGTGATCAGTAACATAGATATGATCTATCAGAGTACTGCTGGATGATGTGACTCTAGTGGGAGTGTTGACTATTTGTTTAAGATTATAGAGGTTAATCATATCAACCCACTGCTTGTTTTGTTTAAGCAAATCAACATTAAAGTCTCCCAACAGAATTGTTTCCTTTGACTCGAGCAGAACTGCATCTAACATCTGTGTAAAGTTATCTGACCAGTTTGCTCGCTCTGCGGGATTTCTATAACAAAATCCTATGAGGAGTGGAGGTGCTCCTCTCAACTTAACTTCAATCCACACAGATTCCACGAAGTTCTCAAGGTGTATTATTCGTGTATAACTAATTGATTCACTTATGTACAAAAGTATACCAGTTTCTTTACTTTGCTGAGGGTCTCTGCGTAACGTACTGTAACCTGGAATAACAACGTCAGAATCCGAAATCTGAGGTGTTAATCTTGATTCTGTGATCCCAAAAATGTGAAAACTTGTTCCAGTATTTAACAGCATTGTAGAAATATCATTGATTTTATTTATAGCATGGTTAATGTTCAGGTGCCCAACACGGAGACCCTGTTTTGTTGGCCATGTAGTAGGAGAGCTACTCATATTTAAGCTCAAGTAGCGTTTTGGGGCGTTTTTTGTTTGTTTGTTTGTTTAATTAAACAATATACTTATTGATACTGAATCAGCTAATTATCCAGTAAGCAAGACAACAAAATAATGAAGAGATACAAAACAGTGATGGAACCAAAATGATATATGACACTTTACGAAACACAACGTCAAGCGTAAATTAACTAGTAAAGAGACAAGGAACTGTTTCCGACGACAAACTAGGTAAACAGCGAAAACAAACAATAAGCAAGTAGAAAATCGAAAAGCAGACAAGCACAATTAGGAAACAGGAAAATAAAAATAAAACGGTACAGTTACCGTTTATAATGATAAAGAACCAAACTAAAACTACAGAACTAGTGTAATAGACTCTTAACAAGTCTGACACAAAGCAGTTGACACAAGAGTCAATGTTGACACACTTGTCGCTTAGAAACAGAAGTCACTTTCAATCCGATAGAAAAGGGCGAATCGCTTGACCGTCCGAACACACTGCTGTCACTAAAGCTTGTCCGATTAAAGGCGCACAATAAAGGAGCACGCACACATCGAGTCTCTGTCTCACGCAAGACAAAGAATGTGATTCTCGTCTCTTTGTGAAAGAGTTGCTGTGACAGCCTGAACCACAGCACAGCAAAAACGAAGGTAATATGAAGTTCAATCAGGAGGATAAAGGCCACGAAATCATGCTCACACCCTCACAAGGGTAAATTACTAAATGTTCGTGCAGTAGCACAGTCGTACATAAAAGTATGCAAAGTGTTACCATCATGGCAGATGACACCAATAATGCTGTATTGTCTCGCATTCTCTTACCGCACGCACACACAAACACACACACACACACACACACACACACACACACACACACACGCTCATACACACATGCGCTCACACACACACATACATACACACACACACACACACACACACACACACACACACACACACACACACACATGTAAGAGTAATCCAAAAATAAGTCGTCACACCTATGAAATACACTCCACGTGACATTACACCAGCGTACACATATCCGAGTTGTACTTGTAGTAGCCCTGGTAGCTGGAGGGTGGGGAACACTGTTGTGGTGTGGGAGCATGGGACCGTATGCACGGTGGGGTGGCACTGTGTTATGGTGTGTCTGGAGCGGGAATGATGAAGGAAACATGTGGCGCGGGGGAGACCAAGGGGCTGCATATATTGCCAGACATATGGAGGCACAGGGTAGGGCGGCCCCTCTCTGACTGCCTGATGGGACTGGCTGTAGTGCTGCTGATCGCTGGAGCGGCGCAGTCTGCAGACATCGTTGGTCTGTTTCGCAGAAGTCGTGGTTGTGTTGCCCGGCTGCTTTCGCTCCCCTAGGTGAGGGGGTGGGTGTGGGTAGGGCGTTGGACTGTTTCGCAACACAAGTTCCGGTCCCTGGTCGTGGTGGCGACTCGGCTGTCCGGTTCCGCGAGGGGTCTGCAGCAAAGGTCCCCGGCGCTGCGAAGTTGCAGCAGGCTGGCCGGTGTAGCGATGTGAGATTGGCCCCTCTGTCACCTTTCTCTCTCGGCCTCGTTGATCTTGTTCTTTGTCCACAATCTTTACATCGGCAAACTTGAGATTGCATGCCAGGCGTATGGTACCTTGCCGACTTGGGTGAAGGGCGTCCCGGTACAGGGCCTTGCGAGGGGCGCCACTGGCGGTGAGGAATGTGTCAGTGTGGTCGGTAAACAAGACACACTCTCTGGCACAAACCCTTTCCAGGGAATGATTGGAGGTCGCTACAGTCTTGCTCAGAGCGTGCTCTCCCTTTGGTGGCACAAGAGAGGAAGCATGTAGACGTGCTGCAGGAAACACCTTCTTCATGAGCTTGAACAATCCGGACCATGCTGTCTCTGTGATGGTGTTGTGTCGGCAAGTGTTGACCCCGATGTGGACGATTACTAGTTGAACCTGTTTGGATTGTGGAATGTTGGTCAACCAGTGCGTTAAATCGTCCACACAGAGGCCCGACACACTGAGGTTTTGGGACGCTTTGCCGGGAAACATGAGTTCTTCTCTGACAGTTCTCATCACCGAGTCACCGAGCAGCACGCGAGTGGTTGAAGAAGCTACTCGGAGCTCTGCCAGCTGCTGCCGTGGATTTAAGTTGTCGGGAGACTGAAGTTTCGCAGCAGATAGACGCAGTTTGTTTTCTCGTGTGATATTGATAGACTCTTCATTCGTGTCAGCGCCATTCTGTAGTACAGGCTGAGTGACTCTCTTAGGTAGAGCTGAACTTGTTTCCACCTCATCGTTCAGCGCTTCAAACCTGTTGAACGTTTCGACACCCGCATCGACTTGAGCGGGTATAGCTTCTACAGCTGTTTGTGACTCTGTTGTTGTTGTTGTTGTTGTTTTTTCTTTCCTGTTTGCAGCCTCTTTCTCTAGCTTTTGGTTTTGCCTTTTCAAGTCACCAAGCTGAGACTTTAGTGTATGGTTTTGCTTGCTCAGCTCAGTCATCTCCTTCCTCATGGTTGCTAGTGTGTCGTTGAATTTATTGCATTTCGTGTTAATGTGGTGTTTAAGGTCGCTTTTTATTTGTGCCTTCGCTGTCTCGATGAGGGACATGAACTCATCACGAAGTTCAGGGTGGTCCACGAGCAGAGAAGAGGAGTGTTCAGCGTTTGTTCCGTCCGACACGATTGTGACTTCTTGCGTCGCCTTGACAAGGTCAGCCGATGGGGTCACACTCCCATGGAATGTGGGAGAAGAGGTCGAGCTCTGTTCAGTTTGGGGAAGAACAGGTGTCACTGTGCCTTCGGGGCTTATGTCACATGAGTCAGTGAGTGCTGCAGTAGAGGGGGGTGGAGTGTAAGCGTTGTCCAATGAAGGTGCAAGAGCGAGCTCAGAGTCTTCATTAATACTCTCGAGTGAGGCATTGTCGGGACCGAGAGATTTCAGACGCCGAGACGCTCTTGCAGGTTTAGTGGTCGCGGTTTGACCTGAAGAGGCGTTGGAGGCGTGTGAAGTGGGTGGGAGGCGCATAGTTGACAGCTTCTCCGTCATCGACGCTTTTCTGTTGGCTGCATCGAGGGCAGACACAGCCTTGATGCAGGAAACAATGGCATCGAATTCCTCGTCTCGCCATACATTACACTTGGTCCCTTGCACCAGAACTGTGCCTGTCGTGTAATAGAGGGTGACGGTGATGCATTTAATGCCGTCACGCCTTACCTGTACTTTGGTCCGAAACAGCTCCGAAGGCAGTACACGTTGGTCTTCCAGATCAGAACTGTCTACAACACTTAGCTTACGGGTAGGGTTGTCGGCTTCGTCCACCCAGTCAACATAAAAACCAGGCTTGCTACGAATGTCATATCCATATCGTTTATATAAAATCTGTCTTGTGAGTGCGAGTAACTCTAAAGGTACTGTAAAAGTTAGCTGATTTGGGTCCCTTTTGATGTCCACACTGGGGACCCAGTCCTGCAAGTTACAAGTGTGCAGGGCCATGGGACTAAGCTGCAGAGTTAAAATAACACAGTGCTCGTGGCCTTTGAGCGAGATAAAATCACATAATTGGTTAGGATTAAGAAAGCATGAAAGCTTGTGGGCGAGAGGCCCAAGATGTATCCGGCGGCGACTCACATAATTACACTGCCCATCCTCGAGATCATCTTATGACACCTCAAGATGAAGTTGAAGAGAAGAGAGAGTCTTGCAGACCGGACACACACGCCTCAGAGACCAGACCATGTTTACTATGCGCACACGGAAACGGCGTAGTCGGGGGGATGGTAGATAAGATGGGATACTGATAAGGCGCGGCTGAGCTGTCCAGAGCCAGGTGGTGGCGCCGGTCAAGCGTGGCCAAGCGTGGCTGACCCAGCAGCCCGCTCACAAAGAGCACAGTGATGGCATAGTTGAAAAACACAATTCCACAAAAATCACCGCCATGTGTGAACAAAAGCTATAGAAAAGTTCACCATAGTGTAGTCCACATCGTCACAAAAAAGCACATATGAAAATGGGCGCTGACAGTGTACGATATCACTGTCAAAAACGCAAGAATAGCGGAGCACTTGTAAACGTGACATGGTGCACGTCTTCTCTCCACGAGAAAGAGAGAGAGAGAACAGAACAGACCGTGACTGAGACACACACACACTGACACACCACACACACACACACACACTGGAGACACACACACACATCATACACACACACATACACACACACACCGTCACACACACTGGCACGCACACACAATCCGAAATCAGTGGTAAGACTGACTCGACAATCCTCCATAAACAGACAAACCTACAAACTAATTGACAGTTATTGTGATCAGATCTCGGCCAATGGAGCCCACTATCAGAAAATATTTACTAAAAAGCAAAAGAAGACTTAAAATTTAAATAAGTCCATATTTTTGTGATTTTTCCTTTCTTCTAAATATGCCTGTGATTTTTAGAAAACCCACATGAAATGTTTTTTCCCTAGACATAATGAAAAACAATTTGTTCAGTCTATGATCTATACAATTGTTTCGTTCTATTAATATTATCTAACGAAAAGACTTATATTATGTTTACAGATCGAGATACTTGCAGTGAATCATTTATACATCAAGTTATGATTTAGTTGTAATGTTGCTCTCCGGCTGTTTATCTAAGTGCCTGTCTGACTGTCTTTCTCTTACTCTCTCTTTGTCTATCCCCCCCCCCCCCCCACCTCCTCCTTCCCTTCAGTCGGGGCCGCCCCTATCTCCGTCCCTTTCAGTTACACAGACACACACATACACACACACACACACACACACACAGACATACACACACACAAACAACACTTAAGTTGAGATCGAGATGATGTGGGTTAACATAACGACGAAGATGAGTCGTTTGAAAATTTGTTCGTGGTGTTGTATTAAATATCGTAAAGACACACAGTACACCGACACATTTTTATCAGATTCGAACATGTTGTCAGTTCGGTATCTCCCAATAATATTATGTTCATCGTGTTTCCCCGGTTTGACTCGAACAAGTCACATCAAGTTTAACGTAAAAGTATGACTCTCAGCTCGGAGAGAGAGAGAGAGAGAGAGAGAGAGAGAGAGAGAGAGAGAGAGAGAGAGAGAGAGAGAGAGAGAGAGAGAGAGAGACGGTTTGACGATAGTTTGATAGTTTAATGTCTTTAGCTAATCTAGAGACCGAGAGAGAGAGAGAGAGATAGAGAGAGAGAGAGAGACTGAGAGAGAGAGAGAGAGAGAGAGAGAGAGAGAGAGAGAGAGAGAGAGAGAGAGAGAGAGAGAGAGAGAGAGAGAGAGAGAGAGAGAGAGAGAGAGAGAGAGAGAGAGAGAGAGAGAACGGAAAAAAGGCGAACAAGAAAAAGATCCTGCCCATATACTATACCTTTGGGCCAAAAGAACATTTTTTAAAAGGGGTATAGATCCTTCATAGAAACCGTGTCGAATTAAATTTGATATTAATTTTGCCTTCGCATCAGCGGAAATTACCTTCATGGAAGGAAACGACTGAGTCAAAATGTGAGCCCAAAGAGAATGTTTTGTTTAACGTAGTGAATAGCCTACTCGTAGAAATGATACAGGAAGGATAAAGGAGTAGATCGAGCGGCGCTTTGATACACGCTCTTGTGACTGCCTTAGATTACTTGACGATTCCGTGTACACTTCATCACGGGGGATAACCGATCAAAGGCCGAACGGAAGCCAAAGGCCGCTCCTGACACGTGTGAAGGCAAGTTTTGTCTGTTTTCTAGGTATTGTTTGATTTATGTCGGGATTTAAGGTGAGCTACTGATTCAGCGATGACTAAATTTGTTTCTCGATGCATAAAAAGTCAGGGAGCGATTGATATTTGCCCGTAAATAGCCTTCAAAGCTGAAAATGTCGGCGATCGAGCACCGGAAATGGCTGTTCGATGGGTCACGTTTTGCAAGTAGAAATGTGCTTTATTTCACCAAATCAGCTCGTATTTGGTATGGGTACGGGATTCTAGAGGACGAAGGAGTCATAAGAGGTGCAAAGAAGTGCTATTTGGGAGTAGAATAAATCTTCCGAGATTTTTACTGAATGGGGAGTAAAAATGTTGTGGAGGGAGAAATTTTTTCGTGCCTTGGGGAGTTCTTTTCTAGTACGTAAGGTGAACTCGGAGTAAGAATTTCGTACGAAAGTTTTACTCCGGAGTAAATTTTTCGTGGAGTAAAAATGTCGTGTTACACCGGCGACAATCTCTGCTGCAGACAGGACATGTGAAGCTGGAGGGCTGGGAAGTAGGTGACGCAGCAGCGCGTTTATGGCTGACCCTTTTCTCAGCAGCGTTTTTGGTCAGATGCCTGCTCTTGTCAGCCTGTTGTGAGCCCTGCTTGACAGTGTAAATACAATGATAATACACTAAATTAATATTCAAGAAATATTCCTACATTTGCGGTTACTTTTGTGATGGCCGAAATGCAGCTTTGAAGATTAAAACAAGACATTTAAATTGTCATTTTGAAGTTGAACTATAAGACTGACTCTAAAATTCCAACTTTGAATATGAAAACAAGAATTCTAAATTGGATTCAGTGTTTTTGTTGAATATCGAACGTTTAGTCAAGAATCTGCAAAGCTCATGCTTGTATTAAGGAATCGCATACTTATTCATCTATGTTCATTGATTTTTAATCTTTGCATCAATCCTATTACCACCCTCTCATCGGTATGTGAAAAATGTCTTGTTCCCAGGTGTAAAGACAGTAGAAGGAAGGTGTGATTTTTCTCTGTTTTAACGGCTGAAAAGATTGTTATCACCTCAGTCCATATCATCGGCCTCCCAGCGTTGATGCGAGAACGTGACAGATTTTGAAGTGCTGATACGGGCCTGTCCCCATACCAAACCCGCCCTTTCCGGGAGCATAGCAGCTCCCCACTCCCTTGCCCATCTCTCACGCACTTTCCCCCCATCCCTTTCTCCATTTTATCACCCCTCTCCCCCCCCCCCCCACCCCCCCGCGCCCTTCGATAGGCATAAATGATCATGTAACACACACACACACACACACATGCACACACACACACACACACACACACACACACACACACGTATACATCACTTTCTGTGTGTGTGTGTGTGTGTGTGTGTGTGTGTGTTAATGTGTGCGCCCGTGTGTGTGTGTCTGTCTGTCTGTCTGGGTCTGAGTCTGTCTATATCTTGTCTGCTTGCTATCCTTAGCGGATTATGACTTTATTCAGTTATTCTGCCGAAAAGACAAATGCTGGAGAAAAACCGTTCTTTTCTGCAGCATTTCTGCATAATGTTATCTTTCGCCGAAGCAGCGTTTTTTTTCTGCAGCAAAACATTTTACTGCAGTAAAATTGAAATCAAGAATGCTGTAGTAAAACGGTGCTGTTGTTTTACTGCAGAAAACCTGTTTACATTTTTTTCGGCAGCATTTTGAATTGGCTCTTGGCGGATTATGACATTATTCAGTTATTCTGGAGAAAAACCGAAATGCTGGAGAAAAACTGTCTTTTTTGCAGCATTTCTCCATAATGTCATCTTTCGCCGAAGCAACGTTTTTTACTGCAGTTTTTCTGAAGCATAATGTTTACTTGGTTTTCTGCAGCATTATTGCGATTAACTTTTTCTTCAGAATAGTCTGTGACAGTTTTTCTGAAGAAAAACGAACGACCTTGTAAAGTAGCGATTTTATTCGTCGCCCCCTGGGATAGTATAATAGTTTGTTCCGCAGTGTACCAATCAGAAGGCGTGTAGCGTAAGGGCATTATATTCAATTTCACAATGGCGGCCGAACGTGAACAATTTCTGAAGCAAATCGAACACGAAGTGGACTACTGCGTTCGTCTGGGAAAATGTGACAATGTTGCTGACAGGTGCCTTTGTTTAATTTGAAACTTTGAACTTCCGGCGGAAAGGAAGTCAGACAGACAAAATACATTCGTGTCACGCAAAACTATTGGTAATTCTGGATGAGTCCATCTCTCGACAGAGGGGGGCTCGCGTGCTCCAACATAGTAATGAGCCAGTACAAAATGCTGCAGAAAAAGTGTAAACAGGTTTTCTGCAGTAAAACAACAGCACCGTTTTACTGCAGCATTCTTGATTTAAATTTTACTGCAGTAAAATTTTTTGCTCCAGAAAAACCCGTTGCCTTGGCGAAATATGACATTATGCAGAAATGCTGCAGAAAAGACAGTGTTTCTCCAGCATTTCTGTTTTTCTGCAGAATAACTGAATAATGCCAAAATGCTGAAGAAAAAGTGTAAACAGTTTGTCTCCAGTAAAACATCACCGTTTTACTGCAGCATTCTTGATTTCAATTTTACTGCAGTAAAATTTTTTGCTCCAGAAAAACCCGTTTTTTTCGGCGAAATATGACATTATGCAGAAATGCTGCAGAAAAGACAGTGTTTCTCCAGCATTTCTGTTTTTCTGTAGAATAACTAAATAAAGTCATAATCTGCTAAGGATAGCTTGCCTCGGTCTGTCTCTCTCTCTCTGTCTGTCTGTCTTTTTGAGCGACGGGGATTTAGAATCGGATGATACCCTAGAAAACGGGATACATAGCGTTGTGGACAGCACGGCGACGACAGGCGGCGTAGTGGCCTAACGGGGAAGACGTCGGCCTTCCGCGTGACAGGTTTTGGGCTCGAATCTTGTACGCGTCTGGTGGGTTAAGGTCGGAGACGTTTCCGATCTCCCAGGTCAACTTACCTGCAATGTACGGACATGTTTGCAATGGCCCATAGGTGTCCATTCATGAGAGGGAGTGCTGTAGTGGTGATCCGAAAGGAAGAATCAAACACACAAATGACAATATCTTGCCGCCTTGTGGGTTAAGGGTGGATATTTGTCCATTCTCCCAGGTCAACTTATGTGCAGACCTGCTAGGGCTTTATCCCTCTTCGTGTGTACACGCAAGCTGAAGACCAAGTACGCAAGATAAGGATACATGTAATCCATGTCAGAGTTCGGTAAGATATACAAACACGAACACGGAGTATGCCTTTCTACACTCGATGGCGGGGACAACGGCCAGACACGCAAATACCAGCTCGGGCAAAACACGAGTGTACGTGGGAGTTGCAGCCCGGCAATGAACGCAAAACAAGTAGAAGAAGAAGAAGAAGTAGGAGAAGAAGACGAAGAAGAAGAAGAAGAAGATGATGATGATGATGATGATGATGATGATGATGATAATGATGATGATGGTGATGATGATGATGACATGATGATGATGATGATGATGATGATGATGATGATGATGATGATGATGATGATGATGATGATGATGACGATGACGAAGAAGAAGAATACAACCTTTTGTGTATTTGTTTTTCAATTCAATTCAATTCAATACAACGTTATTGTCTGAATGCAACAAACAGACATTTTTCTTTTGGCTCGTGTCCTTTTCATCAACTTTGGAACGGTGACCAGGCCTTCATGAGCCTCAACCACTGATCAAGTCAAGTCAAGTCAAGAAGAAGAAGAATTATAGTGACAATACCAATGGATGCTTACATTGTCAGGTTTGCTCGAGTCACGCTGACGAGGTTGGTATTATTTAGACTGGATGACACGTAATATGTCACATCTGGCATGTCTCGGGTACGATAAAAATCAAATGAAAAGTAGAAGAGGAACAATCGTTCAAGACAAGACAAGACACAAGATTAACCATTCGGGTAGCCTGTTGATACATTCTGGTAAATACACAAAACACAATTGTAGGTGCACATAACTGACAAATATGTATAACACAATAAAATACAATGCAATACAATAACATTCCATACAATACGATACAATACAATACAATACTAATACAGTACAATTCAAATGCAATACAATACAATCTAATGCAATACTAATACAATAACAATACAATACAGTACAATACTAACAATACAATGCAATAAAATACTATGCAATACAATACAATACAATACAATAACCTACAATGCAATACTGTACAAAACAATACGCCCCATCATACTGATGGCTTTTTACAACAACAACTTTAGTGTCGAGGCAGGTGCGATATTTGGCAGGTATGGCAACAACACTGAATTGCCGGTAAAATAACATGTCTAAAACAAAAACAAAATAGTAATAAACACGAACGGCCCAACCTTAAACTAAAGAATGAAAACGGGTGGCAAAGCTGAGGTAAAAGGGGTGCACACTTTAGACAATTGCTGCAGGGCAGAGCGACACCTTGCGATGGGAAGATAACTCGCGACTCCGTCACCTGCCTTCAAATTCTCTCCCCTTCTCTTCCGTCACCTCCACCCTCCGTCACTTCCTCATCTCCATCTCTCTGTATTTTACATACTCTCCCGCCCCCTCCCCCTTTCTTTTTTGCCCTTCCTTTAAAGATACATTCTTTGAAGTGTATGATATTTTGTACACGACTCAGATGTGTCCAGGATTCCACCCGGGGTAAGGGAATCCCTGATCTAGGAAACACATACCAAAGACAGCGTTCTGTCACTGCATTTTTTGCTGAATTAATTTCATAGCTGACACCTATGTCAATCCATGACATTGGTTCATAAAATACGCTACCTCTTCACACGTGTGTATATTATGGTCGGGTCAAACTACAGTCTGGCAGGGAACTTAGCAGTAACTTTCCACTGCCCGCTCACGATGACGTACAATCACCGAGACAAACTTCATTCTGGAAGCACGTTGACTCCATAAAAAGTTTGAAAACGTAAAACGGGACGCCATATTTACTATCGTCGCGTCTTTTTGCTTTTGACGTCAGAATTATCACTTTAGAAGAGATCGAAGGTCAAGAAGACGCGTCTTCAGTTTGGACATTTCGACTCCGTCTGGAAGTTTGAGTAGAAGGCACGTAAGTAAAGAATGTAGGATACACAGAATACTACATGGATTGCTGTGTGATACCGGTTTACTCTCGTTGCTTTCGCTCGCATTCAAAACCAAAGAGAACGAGAACAACAAAACAACTCGCGTAAATCTGGTATCACACTACAAGTGCAAGCCATGTAGCATTCTCTACATCTCATTGAAGAAAAAAAATGTACAGATCATTGGTGGATTACAAACTCGCGTACAAGGAAAGGAATGTGGCTTTAAACACTCCTTTTATCTGTATCATCCATCGCAGTTCGCTTCAATTGTTTCAGCCGCACACCATTGACGAAGTCTTCTTTGCCTGTGGCTTTTTTCCACTCACAGTGTTGCGACGCATCAGTAGTGGCGTCCTCACCTAAGGTTTGTTCTCTGAGTTCTGAAATATGTGCAATGAGGACCTGCCGCCAAACAACAGCGTGTAAAAGAACACTCTGTGTCCGTTGTCTTAAAAGATTTGTGTCATTGGGCTTATCTTCAACATTGTGGTGATTGTTCAGCTCCTTTAGTGACCAAAGAGTTGCTTTGAGATAACATTTTGTTGGAAAAAGACTACAAGGGGTGACATTCTGCGTGTGGACTGCGATTCTTCAATGGAACGCTAAGTATCTGCAACACATTGTATCCGTTATTTGTACGACTTCGATACATCAGTGTGCGTCGTCGCGTACACTCTGCCTTCTGCTTCTAGAAGTTTTGGCATGGTCAAGAGTTTGAGGCATACGTTTCAGGTAAGCGAATTAGGTGGAGACTGAAGAGTTTCTGAGTTTGAACATAAAGCTATGAATCTTTAAATGAATGCTGAACATTCTGACAGAGTCGCAAATGCAAAATTATTGTTGTTTGTGTCTGTCTGTGACACCCGGTTTCCAGTTATAGGATATTTGTCTTCACGTTCAGTAGGTCAAAACTGCCTTTGAGATAAACCATTCATGTACATGCATCCTTAGAGATGAGGCAGTCTCGTGAATGCCAACGTGAACTTTTTATTTTTTTATTGTCAAATCACTGCCCGAATCAGTATTGTTTAAACAGTGCTTTATGTATCGATTGAACACTGGATTTCCCTTCTTTGAGTTATGTGACGTCAGAGGCCGACAAAACTTCATATTTAGGCGGCTAGCCGAGATTACAAAATAGTGCATGTTTGTGTGCGTTCAATCATAAAAACTAAAAGGAATTCTAACCAGAATCGATCGATACATGAATGTTATTTGTATTTTTGACCAAATATGACATTTTACACAGATCTTGACAGTCATTGTCACACCTGAGGAACACTGACTGTCTCGATCTGTGTAAAATGTCATATTTTGGTCAAAAATACAAATAAAGGATAATATTCTTATTTATGTCTTGCAAAACCGTGGAATCTAATGTACAACAATGGAGCACAATGCAATGAATTTGTAAATTCCTTCTCTTCCTTGCTTGTTTGTTTGCTTAACGCCCAGCCGACCACGAAGGGCCATATCAGGGCGGTGCTGCTTTGACATATAACGTGCGCCACACACAAGACAGAAGTCGCAGCACAGGCTTTATGTCTCACCCAGTCACATTATTCTGACACCGGACCAACCAGTCCTAGCACTAACCCCATGCCAGACGCCAGGCGGCGCAGCCTCTAGATTGCCAATTTTAAAGTCTTAGGTATGACCCGGCCGGGGTTCGAACCCACGACCTCCCGATCACGGGGCGGACGCCTTACACCTAGGCCACCGTGCCGGTTGAATTTGTAAATGTGCTCTTAGAGACAACATAATAAGGAAAAGGGGCTGACAATATTGTGAATTCATTATTAATTATTACCAATCTCCATTGAAAAAAAAATTTGTCCATCAAGTGTTGACGTTTCAGTAGAAATTTCTCATCAAATCCAACGTGTAGTTGTGAAATATCTAAAAGCGTAAAGCAATCTTACAAAGAAATCCACATTGCTGACCCAACATCGTCAGTGTCAAGGTCAACGGTCACGTTCTTTTTACATTTAGTCAAGTTTTGACTAAATGTTTTAACATAGAGGGGGGAATCGAGACGAGGGTCGTGGTGTGTGTGTGTGTGTGTGTGTGTGTGTGTGTGTGTATGTATGTGTGTGTGTGTGTGTCTGTCTGTCTGTCTGTCTGTGTGTGTGTGTAGAGCGATTCAGACTAAACTACTGGGCTGATCTTTATGAAATTCGACATGAGAGTTCCTGGGTATGATATCCCCGGCATTTTTTCTTTTTTTCGATAAATACCTTTGATGACGTCATATCCGGTTTTTTTGTAAAAGTTGAGGCGGCACTGTCACACCCTCATTTTTCAATTAAATTGATTGAAATTTTGGCAAAGCAATCTTCGACGAAGGCCGGGGTTTGGTATTGCATTTCAGCTTGGTGGCTTAAAAACTAATGAGTGAGTTTGGTCATTAAAAATCGAAAACTTGTAATTAAAATTATTTTTTTTATTAAACGATCCAAAAACAATTTCATCTCCGCGATCTCGGATCTGACCAGGCTTTTACACGGGATGTGAACATTCCTCCACTTGGACGCATAGCAAAAACCAACACACTGACTGCTTGCCTTCGTGAGTTTGTATTATTTCAAAGAATTATTTTCCTAAGAAGCCAATCGTAGCTTTAAAAAACAAAACAAAAAATCAAGAAATTCCAAATTCGCACCCAGGCTGTTCAATTTTAGTATGTGACCAAGTGGAGGGATGGTCTTATCCCACGAATAAGCCTGGCCAGAACTGAGATGGTGAGTTTTACTGGAAGTAGCGTGCCTTTCGATCTTCTCTTCTTCTTCTAATCCCGAAAAGGAGACCGTTTCCTCTTAATCCGTGCACAGCTGCCGGTGCCGAGGACCGTGAGTGGAAGGTTAACACCGTTGTTAATGGAATTGGTTACCTCTGATTGATTTTACTCCAGACTTTAAAACCAAATCAATGCACCGCTTTTGGCACCCATGCAAGGACTAAATAAGGTCAACCCAGAACGACAGAAGTTACTCTCTTTACAGTGTGTTTAAAAGAAAAATGTTACCTCAGTTGCATGCAGGCTGCTTCAACCCTGCTTTTACTGTTTTCTTCTTTTGTTTTAATTTCTCCTTTTGATTTCTTTTTTTTCTTTTTCTTTTTTGTATTAATAGGCGGCGAGCGTCCTTCTTCATTGGTCTTTACAGTGGTTGACTTTATACGTTACCCACTGAAATAAAAATAAGACACACCAGTACCCAGGTTAGATAATTCTTTTTATCAATATTTCGGCAGATAAACCGCCTTCGTCAGAATGGTGTTAAAGTATGGAAAGTATGAAAGTTGCCCATTGAAATCAGATATCATTTGAACAGTCGATATTCGGTATGATAATTTATTGTCCCACGGGAATCGGAGAGCTATCCCAAGAGAGCTCAAAATGGCTCCTAAATTGTTACACTGTTTTGTCAAAAGATAACAAGCGCACGATGAGATTCAAACAATTTGTCCTCTTGTGATTTTTCCACTTCAATTTAAATCGATGCACCCCCAGGGGGTGCGATGCGTGGATATGGGTTAAGGCCTGGATCAGAGTTAGAGTTAAGCAATCAACATTATTCTTTGTGAGGATCAGACGTTGACAGTCTGAAGCTGGATTGTTTTTCATGTCAGAGTGTGTGTCAAACTCAAATATAATTTGTGTAAGGTCAATGTATTCTTGCTGTATGACCGCAACACGGTGGCTTAGTGGTAAGGCGTCCGCCCAGTGATCGGGAGGTCGTGGGTTCGAACCCCGTCCGGGTCATACATAAGACTTTAAAATTGGCAATCTAGTGGCTGCTCCACCTGGCGTCTGGCATTATGGGGTTAGTGCTAGGACTGGTTGGTCCGGTGTCAGAATAATGTGACTGGGTGAGATATGAAGCCTGTGCTGCGACTTTTGTCTTGTGTGAGGTGCACGTTATAGTGTCAAAGCAGCACCGCCCTGATATGGTCCTTCGTGGTCGGCTGGGCGTTAAGCAAACAAACAAACAAACAAATTCAAACAAAAGAGCAATCAAAGAGTGTGCTTCGTGCATTATTCAATGAAAGGTCGTGACTGCTGTAGACGTTCATTTTAAACTTTAGTCTGTTTGACCAGCGTGTTTGTTTGTTTGTTTGTTTGTTTGTTTGTTTGTTTGTTTGTTTGTTCAGGGGCTGAAACTCCCACGGCTTTTACGTGTATGACCGGTTTTTTACCCCGCCATTTAGGCAGCCATACGCCGCTTTCGGAGGAAGCATGCTGGGTATTTTCGTGTTTCTATAACCCACAGAACTCTGACATGGATTACAGGATCTTTTTCGTGCGCACTTGGTCTTGTGCTTGCGTGTACACACGGGGGTGTTCGGACACCGAGGAGAGTCTGCACACAAAGTTGACTCTGAGAAATAAATCTCTCGCCGAACGTGGGGACGAACTCACGCTGACAGCGGCCAACTGGATACAAATTCAGCGCGCTACCGACTGAGCTACATCCCCGCCCTGACCAGCGTGTGTAATGCTAGGGTCGAATTGTAAACAGTGCTGAAACTAAGAATTTTGAATTCAAAAATATCCATAAAAATTAAAGACAACGTTTTAAACCAGAAAGCTGTGCTAACTTTGTTTCAATTTCGTCAGAATAAAAGTATATGTAGCAGGATAAACACAATCATTGCGCAAAAGTGGCATTCTTTCTTGAGACAAGATGCACATTGAATGACTTGGATAAAAGCAGAGCTGCCCCAAGGTTTAAGGTGCTATGCGAACCGTTTTATCATTAATTTTGTTGAGACCAAACATATTCTCATAATATACGAGGCTGTGAGATTCTATATTAACTGTAATATATAACCCAATCATAAAGACTATTCACCGCACGAGACATTGAGGTCAGACATATTATTAACCGTACTTATTAATATGCAGCGACGTTGTCTATCATCTGCAGTAGTTCATTCCATCAAAATGAGTATGCACGGCATGAGATATTGAGATGTTATCAGCCATATTTAATATGCAAGAATTTAAAATTTTGTGTGCACTAGGCTACAGTAGATCGCTCAACCATAAAACTGTGCATGCTGGCGCGATACATAAGAGCAGCCTCACGGACAGGGGGATCCCACATTGTTCATGCTGACTGCGTACCCTTGGGCTAAGAGTTTAAACCATATATGCTCGTGATCTTTCACCTCTACGTTCTGAAGCTCAGTGATGAGGTCTGATGCAGCCATTTTTATTCAAATTAACGTTTTACGATTCGCCTAGGAGATGCTATCATCCAAGCTATTAACTTTGAAACTTTCGCAATTGTGTGTTTAGAGAAATATTTATCTGTGGCTGATTACTTTTGCAATATATACTGAAGAATTTCGGCTCCAATCGAAGCCATGACATGCATAATTTAGAAGTGTTGTCGAGTATATAGACTTGCGTATCGTTTGCAGCTTATGAAATAACATGGAATCTTATGAATAATTGATGATAACAGAAATCAAATCAGATGCTCGACCTTTGAACTTTGATGGAAAGTGTCAGAATTTAATTGTGAGAACAGGGCGAAAGCCCAGGCAGTTCGTTTGGTAATGCAGATTTGAATATTACGCAGCAGAAATGACAGGGGGCGGATCAACACTCTTGAACTTAAAAACGGAAACAAAGACAAGAGAAAGAAAGAATGAACAGACACAAGCGGAACAAAGGTTGCACGAGGGCAGTGCGAGGTGCTGTTTTCACGACGGAATAAGCCAACAGTGAAAATAATGCCAAGAAGATTGCCCTCCGCTTGGCCTGCGTCTGTCTACGTCTTCGTATTACTGGTGCTGTTCGTGTGTTGCACCCTGATGGCGCCAGTGGCTGCTGTGGCACGCTTTGTGAAGGTGAGTTGCTGTCTGAGGTCAGTTTTCTGGCCCATTGTCCCCAAGGTCCTCAATGTCTATCATATTACGCACATGTCCCATTATCAAGAATTCTCTGCATCCCAGGCATATTACATATAAGGACCACTTTCACAAAGAGCTCTTTGTGTATCACGCTCTTTGCATCCCAGGCATATTACGCACAATGCTTCTTTTTTGTTTCCAAAATCTCTATACCTATCACGCTCTTTGCTTGTCAGACTTATTACAAACAACACACTTTTTTGTTTTACAAAAAACTCTATGTCTTACAAGCTCTCTGCATCCAAGGGATACCACGCACATGATCTATTTTGACCCGAATAACTCTATGTCTATCACGCTCTTGGCGTCCAAGCAGATTACACTAGCGGCTTTTTTTTAATTTTTTTTTTACCAAGATCGCTATTTCTATTACACTCTTTGTGTCCCAACATATTTCGCACAAGGCTTATTTTTAAGACCGGCACGGTTGGCCTAGTGGTAAGGCGTCCGCCCCGTGATCGGGAGGTCGTGGGTTCGAACCCCGGCCGGGTCATACCTAAGACTTTAAAATTGGCAATCTAGTGGCTGCTCCGCCTGGCGTCTGGCATTATGGGGTTAGTGCTAGGACTGGTTGGTCCGGTGTCAGAATAATGTGACTGGGTGAGACATGAAGCCTGTGCTGCGACTTCTGTCTTGTGTGTGGCGCACGTTATAATTATGTCAAAGCAGCACCGCCCTGATATGGCCCTTCGTGGTCGGCTGGGCGTTAAGCAAACAAACAAACAAACAATTATTGTTAAGAAGAATTGTGCCAGGTCCATCTTGACCAGGAAGCATTTTAGAAAGAGATTGCTTGTGCTCCTAATACGTACATTCTTATAGCGTTTCGTGTGCCACGCGCGGCCTGTTTAGACCACTGACGTATTGTGTTGTATGTGACAGGCCCAATGTTAACCACGGACGTATTGTGTTGTATGTGACAGGCCCAATTTTACCGGGAGCGTATTGTGTTGTATGTGACAGGTCAATTTTAACCTCGGACGTGTTGTGTTGTATGTGACATGCCCTTTTTGACCACGGGCGTATTGTGTTGTATGTGACATGCCCTTTTTGACCACGGGCGCATTGTGTTGTATGTGACATGCCCTTTTTGACCTCGGACGTATTGTGTTGTATGTGACATGCCTTTTTTGACCACGGGCGTATTGTGTTGTATGTGACATGCCCTTTTTGACCACGGGCGTATTGTGTTATATCTGACATGCCCTTTTTGACCTCGGACGTATTGTGTTGTATGTGACAGGACCATTTTATCCACGGACGAATGCTACATGTGCAACACTCATTTTGACCAAAGGTATTTTATTTTGCTAAAGATGCCAGGCCAATTTGACAAGGAAGGTATTATGTGTAATACCTATATTCCAGGCCTATTTTAACAACACGCTTATTACGTGTTACATGTGCCAGGCCTTTTCTGACAAGGAACTTACAATTTACAATACAATACAATACAATACAAATACAATACAAATACAATACAAATACAATACAATACAATACCATACAATATAATGCATTTATACTTTCCCAGCTCTAATTGAAAAATGAAACTGTAACACTTACACCCAAATCTTCTTGAGTAGTCCGTCGGATCCGAGGATGACATCTGGTGTGGACATGCAGGTGGTTGAGGTGTCCAAGATTTGAGCAGCAGTGTACACAGTGAACATATGACAACATTAAGATTGTTAAACACATCAATATAAGCAACTACCACATACAAACACACACACACACACACACTCACGCACGCACGCACGCACGCACGCACGCACAAACACACACACAAACATACACAAACACACACATACACACACACACACATACACAAACACACACACACACACACACACACACACACACACACACATACACACACACACACGCCCCAGATCCATTATCTGATACAATAAACAAACAACGACAACAACGAAACTTCAGTGGCTGTCAACGTTTCTTTCAGCTTGGCGTGCACGACGTGCATGACGAACAGAGCGTGACAGACCGCCTCAAGGTCATTGGCATCCTGCAGCAACTACAGGCTGCCAGCATGGCCAAGGTGAGAGATAGTATACGATACTATCAGTTAAGATAAGACAAAAGGAGAAGAACACAAAAATCTCTAATTATGTATAATGCAAAACATTGACAAAGCATGTCGTTTAAAGGCACAGTAAGCCTCCCGTAAACCATCACAGAGCTCCCTGAGCGTCTACATACAGTACAAGCATACTTCCATTTGAACGCTTACCGAACGGGAACATCCTGGCTGCTTTCTGTCGAGCGTGAGAAATTTTCAAAGAATTTATTTTCGTGGACTTGGTCCTCTACAACAATGGCGCCTCGTTTTGGTGCTGGACGGCTGTTATGAATATTCAATACCGGAAATCACGCCCGACGGGAGTGAACCATCACAGATACTGTCAGGCTTTTACACACAGTACAAACACCCTTCCATTTGAACGCTCACCAAACGGGAACATCCTAGGTGCCCTACGTAAAGAGCGAGCAATTTTTAAAGAATTAACTTTGCAGATTATCTCGAACACTTTTTGGACCCATCCTGAACTCAGGTCAAAAATGAGTTACTTCCATTCGGGTACGGTCTCATTCTATCGATGTAAACTGGCCATAGCCGTGGATTGATGATTATCAGAATGTTTTTGGACCGTGGTGCGTTTTTGCGCTAGACCTAACTTTTAAAATCTAAATAATAAATTGACAGCTTGTTACACAAACATTCTTTAATCATAAAAGAATTCTTTTTTTCATCAAGACAACATCAGTACAATTCGAAGCTGTGATAGTTTGAAAAAAGAAAAGCCCGGAAGCAGGGTCACGCAAGGGTCGTAGCAGACGACGGTTTATGCATATCGCCGTTCCTCTCAACAGTCAAAAGCCATCGCTGGAGTTCTTGTGAACCACAGCCGTTTGTTTCGTGCATAAAAACGTGCTATTGTATTGTAGATAAGCTCACATCGAGTCGCATTCAAATGACTAACTGACGACTACATTGTGAAAAAGGGAAACTGGATCACACGGGTTCACGATGGCTCAGGGTTAAGATAAACCACGCAAAAATAAATTCTTTGAAAATTGTTCGCTCTTTACGGAGGGCACCTAGGATGTTCTCAATTGGTGAGTGTTTAAATGAAAGGGTGTTTGTACTGTGTGTAAAAGCCTGACCGTATCTGTGATGGTTTATGGGAGGCTTACTGTGCCTTTAATTCCAGTTTGATTAGACGCAACCAATCCATGTTACACACACACACACACACACACACACACACACACACACACACACACACACACACACACACACACACACACACACACACACACACACACAATTTAAACACCCTCGGTTTCAATTTCCTCGTCAGACCTCCGAAAAACATGCAGTCGAACAATGACCGCATGTTTAAAAAACTGAAATGCAAAAAGGACGGAATGGGGTGAAGGGAAAACACTTACAACGCACTTGTCTTCTCAAGGATCTTAATCTGTCGCAGCCGCAATCGTCAAAGGGCGTCACCGTTATTAAGCCATGTGTAGCGGAGTGTGACGAATACATCCAACTGTTTTAACAGTCCTCGGGGCACAATTCATTGACTTGTGACGTAATCATTGGTTATCTGATTGTCTGCGCGAGCTATGCGAAGGATTCGCAATAATAAATAAATGACAACGAAAAAGAAAATCATATCATATGAATATACTCTGCGTGTGTTTCACTCTTACCAGTGGAGACGTAGAATTGTTGTCACTTGAATAATGTACATTTACGCTGGCTGAGGTTATCAACCTTGGCCTTTGGTCGATAAGGATGAAACAGACGACGATATGCTACCCCCCCCCCTCCTCCTCCCTCGTAACAACAAAAACGCTGGTCTGACGACAAGCCACCCAATATCTTATTCGATTTTTGCAGATACAGCCAAGAACTGACAGCGACGACAAAACAAGACAGACGCAGCTTTCTTCGAGAGAGAAGCAGACACCAAATAATCCCTCACAAACACCAATGACTTCCAGATCCGTGGAAGAGAATGTTCGAAACATTGAAAGGACTACTGATGTTCCCAAACAGACGCCAACTACCGAAAGGCCAAACACTGACAGTAATTCAACACCTACAACGGTGACGTCACAATCACAGAACGCTGACAAAGCAATTACTGCAGCAAACGTCAGCGAATCCGATACATTCGCCCAGACAGAGGAAAGCCAAGTCGGAGCAGGGGAGGAACATGTTGCAAAGAAGCCTTTGTTTTCTGACGCCAGTGCAATAATTGATGGTCAGTCAGATGAAGGAGCAGACAATAAACTTGAAAACGATAAGACACAGGCTTCGCAACCACGCGGAGACATTGGAAGAACAAACACAAATGGAACGGGGCAAACAGAAGGCGGCGAAGGCAACAAACCATACACAGAAACAGAAAAATCTCCAAAACACGACGACGAAGACAGCAAAGAAACAGGCTCAGTGGACGCCGACTCGACGGAAGCTAATGAACGCTTTAAATCTGGCACAGAAAAATCGGTTCTTTCACAAGAACGCGCAGACACCAACATTCCAATTACAGTCAGTGCAGGAGCAACGGACTCCCGCGAAAACCGTCAAACTGAAACAGACAGGGCGGAGTTTCCACAAAAGGGCGAAGACACTGGTACGACCTGGGAGGCGTCAGCAGACGACAGCCGTGCAGAGGTTGCGGATGAAGAAATAGTGGCGGGAGTACTTTTTGAAGGGGACATCATGCTGTCTGCGGATGAAGCGCAGGAAAAGCTGCACTCAGGCCGGAAGCGACGTAAACGAAAAGTGACGTACTCCAAGAAAAAGCTGTGGTCACTGCCCATTCCTTACATGTTCGACCAAAGTGCAAAGTATAGGCTGAGTGAGTATATGAGTATATGAATATATTTGAATATTACAGACTCATATATGCAGGCAGATTCATAGACTTTGTTAGATTCCGCTATTTCTCAAACATCAGTCGGTGTTCTATTAAATTGAACTTTTGATATATTTAGGCTTGATTACAATTTGCAAATATAAAGATTATATCAGATATATTGCAACAGTTGCATTAAAACATGAGCTTTAAATTTACAAAGCATTAATTCAAGGTTAGGCGAAGAAAACAAATATGAATGTTCGTTTCCGATTGAACAACCACCATGCCCCTGACCCCCAACCCCGATCACCCCCCCCCCCCCAAAAAAAAAAAAAATAATAATAATAAACATAAAGAAGAAAAAGAAAAAAAAGAAAGATTTATATTCGTAGGTTGGTATTTTTTTTCATTTTCCATTTTTTTATGATTAAAATCTTCTCTTTTCTTTTCTCAGGCCATGTTGGTTTTTGTTCGCCAGTACTCGTGCGAGCTGCGTCGACTTAATTTTGGAGAAGAGTATAGCTTTCCCTGTAAAGTCTTCAAAATCGAGTGCTGTCATTTTCAATAAATTGGGGTCCTGATTTGGCCTATATGGTCCGCTGGACCCAAAAAGCAACAACTAACTAATTAACTAAGTTTCAATAAATTTCATTCGCAGGGTCGTAGAGAATTTTTGGGTCGGGAGGAAAAATATGGACAGTCAGGGAACCAAACACCATATATTTTTTAATTTTATTTTTTTAATTTTATTTTTTTTTTTGGGGGGGGGGGGGATTTGCCGTACTTAATAATTTATCTGTATGTCTAGATCTCTTAATTTAGATTCATGTATTCATTCATTCATTCATTTATTTATGTATTCATTTTGTGTGTGTTATTAGTATTCAAGATTACTTGATCTAACTGTCTGGCCGTCTGTCTGTCTGTCTGTCGTTCTGTCTGTCTCTCTGTCTTGTCTATCTATCTGTCTGTTTGTCTTCCTTCATTCATTGATGTCGTGCGCGCGAACATGTTTGAGTGTGAGTCTTCGCATACGTGCCGTGTGTCCACAAGTCGAGATGTCATGTCTGTGCCCGTGTGTCTGCATTAGCGCGTAAGCCCATACTGTCTTAAACCTGTGTATGTCGGCATCATGTGTAATTGTTTTTGTGTTTGCAGACAGCAGTGAGACGCAACGTGTGCAAGCGGCCATAGCACACCTAGAGAGTATTACGTGCATCACCTTCCGACAGGTCAACGCCACTGACCCTGTCAGACCTATCCTCAGCTTTAAAAAGGACGCAGGGTAGGCCTTTTTTCTGGTAATGTTCAAGACTAGTGTTCAAAATTAAACGAAGCTGTCGTAAGGTACTAAAACTTGCAGACGTAGAAAACAGTTGCAGTGTGTTAATTGAAACTGAGGCTGGGGCAGCACTCAGGACCTGGACATGACAGCCCACTTCGTCAACATCACGGGCCAAAGAATCTAGACACAGCCATCGTCGAACGCTGAAGAAGAAGAATAAACTGAGGCTAATGTTTACCCTTCCCGTAATGCTTAAGAATATAATATCATAGTGTTTCAAGTTCAAGCAATCTGTTGCAAGACACCAAACTTTGCAGACGAAGAAAAACGTGGTTGTGTGTTGAAACTGAGGCAGATATTTACCCTTCCCGTATTGCTTTAAGAACTATGGTGTTTCAGAAGGAAGCTATTGCAAAGTACCAAACGCTGCAGACGTAGAAAACTGTGTCATTGTTAAAACTAAGGCAATTGTTTCCCTTCCCGTAATGCTTAAGAAATATTGTGTTAATAATACAAGGAAGCTGTCGTTAGGTACCAAACTTTGCAGACGTAGAAAACCGTGGTAGTGTGTTGAAACCGAGGCACATTTGTACCCTTCCCGTGTAATGCCTACGAAATATATGGTATTTCAAATTCAAGGAAGCTAGCTGTCGTAATTAGGGTACCACACTTTTCAGACGTAGAAAACCGTAGCTGTGTTGAAAGTGAGGCTAATTTCTATACCCTTCCTCAAGTTCCTGTAAGGCCAAAAAAAAATAAAATAGGTGTGGTTACGGTAACATAGCCCAAAAAAATAGGGTAGGTAGGTAGGCAATCACTTTTTTTTTTTTTACTTTTTTTTCTAATGTGTACAAATTAAACCTACTTGACAGGGAAATAAGTGTGCGACTCGGGCGCTTTCGCTTTCATTGCGTTTTTTGCACTGGTTTTTTCTTCTTTTATTTTTCTTTTTTTTTTTGACAAATGTAATAAAAAGTTATAGGATCGGCCCCTAAAAATAGTGTAGGTCGGGTTACCGTAACCACACCTATTTTTATTTTAGGCCTAATGCTTAAAAATATGCAATTATAGTGTTCGAAATTCAAGGAAGCTGTTGCAAAGGTATCAAACTTTGCATACGAAGAGGAACAGTGCCAATGTGATGGAACTGAGGCACAATCGTGGTCAAAAGCGATAATTTTGACATTGAAATACGATTTAAACATATATTAAATGGACGTATTTTCAAGGCAGCCTCAAGACAGAGCATGTCAACTTTGGACACTGCTCTTGAATTAAATTCTGCTCTGAATACATCGGCATAAGAATAAGAATAAGAAGAATAAGAATACTTTATTATCTCATAGAGAAATTCAGGCGTGGTACATAACAATAATACAAACAGGACATTGTTTTTACATAAGACATATAGCACTATATAACAGGGCAGGTTATAAACACACCTCCCACATACCTTCTGGCCATTCCTTGCATTGTGCTTACGCATTCAGTCATGAACACATCCATGTCTCACTTACACATCGCACACATGGCCATTCTTATACGCTCAACTTACCCATTCACACATGGACATTGGACCACGCTCCACTTACACATTCTTATACGCTCCACTTACACATTCACACATGGGCATTCTTATATGCTCCACTTACAGAAGAACATTAATTATATCACAATGAAGCTTTAGAGGCAGACATATAGATAGCCTGTCAGTTACAGTGCAATGGGTGTTGAAAAGAATATTCCCGTTTTTAGTTGATGGTATTCCAGTAAAATTAGAGAATACATACGTGTGTAAAGCTACCTTACACTGAAC